>NC_136918.1:85834297-86129297 GCF_949752795.1 Hyperoodon ampullatus | reverse complement strand
GCGCATGTGTGTGTTAACAGCTAGCCATTCAGCCAACAGGTAACAGAAAGACAGCAGATAGCAAAACACGTCAATAAGGTGCTCAAAGAAAAAAGTGGCACCCATTCCTTGAATGGATGGCCACATTAAGGTGCTTCAAAAAAGTTTTTTTTTTTTTTTTCAGTTTTATTTCAAACATTAAGAGAGTACTGATTTGCACATGGTAGTTCTGAGTCAGGCCAAGGGTTTTGAGATTTCTGACATCTTCCACTGAAAAGGGCTTTCGCTGTAGTTGTTTTGTTCAGTTTGTTGTGGGTCACTTGAGTTTAAAAAAATTTAATAGCCAAAAACTGAAATCAAATCAACATGACTAAAAGAAATAGGTGAAATGGTATAGAACATTACTGCATTCCCATTGGATCAAGATGGTTTCGCCCATTTTTCCTCTTTCACTAATACTGTTCCTTTTTTTCTTTGTTACAATCCATTCCTTGTGAACATACAGAAATGACCAAAGTCACTGCAAGTGGCTGTTTTCATTTTTTGTGATCTGTTGCAAGAGTCCAACCTTGTTTCCTCTGCTGCTGTTTGTGTAGCATCTGGTTTTGTAATGAAAGCATCTGGATTTGTTATGTGCATGTGTGTATATATGCACATATACACACCTATACATGTATAATATATACACTATATATATAGGGATATATATAGGAAGTGTGTATACATTTATACATAATATAGTGTATATCGTTTCAACTGGAGATAAACTGAACTGGGTTCAGACACTAGCACATGTTTATCTTTCCCCTGCCCCCTCTGTACATTTTAAACAGTCTGGAGCTTTTATTTATTTATTTTTAAAGTGCATTTTTAATGCAGAATAACTGTACTCCACTGATTCCTTGGAAAATATTTTTGATGAGAAAAAATCTGACGGTTCGCAGCCCCCAGCAAGAGAAGCCCGGGTCTGGTCGTGCCAGGGGCTGACGTGGCAGTGCCAGGCTTGTGCCTGAGTGATTACTGGGCGTTCTGGACTCTGGGCACCTCAGCAGCAGCAGCGCCTTATGAGAAGGCAGAGATAGGAGAGGAAGAAGGAAGGAAAGCTCAGATGAGGAAGGATGAGTTTGCGGTGTGTTCCGAGTCGGAAGCGTTAACTTCACGTGGATTTGTGCAGTTCCTGCTTGGCTTCGGCTCAGAGATGCCATCTAGTCCCCTCCCCACCAACCGACACCAGCCGCCTCACGCCCTGCACGCTCCAGCATTGCCCAGGCGTCCCCGCTCCCAAGGCTGACTTCTGGGTCAGCTCCCCGTGGGGATGTGAGTGCCAGCGTCCAGTAGGAATAAGGCACCAGAGAAATCAAAATGTTACAAAAAGATGCAAAACCCCGTTTCAAAGAGCCTCTCCCATTGCTCCATTAAAATATTGCATGTGATACCATTCGTGTGTAAAGTGTGTCATATGCAGTCTCTGAAAGGAACTGGAGGCCCTTCAGCACCAGAGATCTTTAGGGATGCACCCTCTGTCAAAACACACCCACTCTCCCCACTCCCACCCCCACCCCACGCCACACGCAAAAGCACCAAAGTGGGAGAACAAGGCTGCGTGCCATTGCTCACCTCATTTTTGATAAAGATCAAAGAAGTGTACGAAATAAAATGTTCAGGAATTGCTGTAAAATTAAATGGGTTTTGGCTGTCATGTACCCGGTTACTTGATGCTCTAAATGTCCAAAGAGTATGACGAAGGGGTGGAAATGTTTGTGTTAATGTCTGGGGGAACGTGCTAAACAAAAATTACTTCCTAAACGACACCCAAGTCCTCCGCTAGCACTTCAACCTCCCCTATTTTTTAAACATTGTAAAAAAGGAAGAGGTTCATCTAACTATAAAGGAAAAAAATGAAGGCACAAGATTTTATTCGGTCCCACAATCCTTAAGAAAAAAAATGGTGTTGTGCAAGTGTGTGTGTGTGTGTGTGTGTGTACGTGCACACACAAGTGAGATGGGAGACCAAGGGCCATTGGGGCAGTCATCCAAGGGAAGCTGGAAAAGGAGAACAAGAGAGAATTTCGAGACAGAGAGAAGAAAGGAGAGAGGAGGAAATGGAGGCCTCTCTTCAGCTTTCTGTCATAGACAGTCTCAAGATTTGGCTGCTTTAGGGTCCAGAACGGAATTCGTTTGTCTTGGTCTAGAAAGTGCCCCCAGTTAAATATCTCCAGTTAATCATGTTACAGCTTTTGGTGTTTCCCTTTTCCCTTCCCTCCAGCCAAATGATTTTTTTTTTTAATCACAGTTTTAAAAGTTATTTTTTCAATCTTGAAAAAATATGGAAAAGCTATTGAACAGCCTTAGGGCACTCTGCCTCCCCATCTTCACAGTGAGTAGATGGATGGACAATCCACACAGCCAAAGATGAGGCAGGCAAGCTCCCTTGTGCTAGAGGGTCCCTTGCCCCACCTTCCCCAGGGCTGGGGGTGCCTTCACAGCACCCACAGCCATTTCTTTCAATTGGATCCTTCCTCCCCCCACCCCATCCATGGAAGGTGGGCTGCCGAGAGAAGCAAAGCCAGTCTAGAGAGCGATGGTAACAGGGAGGTCTTAGAAGCCAAGGATGGAGGCGATGAGGGGGCATCTCTGCTCAGGCAGGTCAGCACTGCTCTCTCGGCAGCCTCCCAGCAGGATGGGAAGCGTGGTTGCCCGCTGAGAAGTTGAAGCCCCGCTCACATGGACTTCATGAGACCTCAGCTCTCAGGCTCACCACCTTTAAGCCTCTGTTGCATCAGAGCTGGTCCCCAGTCCTTAGGAAGGCAATGATCCAAGACAGAGAGGCAGAGTCAGCCGGCTGTGTGATACAAAGAAAAGGGCTATGGACAGTGGGATTTCAGAAAGAAATTTAACTTTGGTTTTCCAACTTTTTCAAACGGTAAAAATTAAAGCAGGTCTTCAGTGGCTTCAATCATCCGACAGCTGTTACATTTTTTCTCATTTGGCAAGGCTAAGGCAGGATAAGGGGGGAAGAGAAAAGGGGTTTCCCATAATTGGTCGAAGACACAGGGTGGTAAAATGCTTCCACACTTAAACTCACAGTCCAGTGTTTTTGACATTTCATAAATAGCTTTTTTTTTCTCTAAAAAAAGAATAAAACAAGAACAATCCCTTTACTTACTCATCTGAAACAAAATAAACAGCAGTGGGTACAAACTTCTTCTTGTAACAATTACAAAAAACAACAATATAATCCCAACTTTTAACACGCATCTTGAATCAGTTATTTTTTTTTTTTTAACCTCAAAACTGCAGCATATCCTTAAGGGCAAACTTTTCGATTAGTTTTTTTCTTTTTTTTTTTTAAATAATGTCTTCACCAAAAAAACAGTCTTGTACCAATAAAATGCATTCAAAAATAGAAAATATTACACAACAAAAATATGTATCCTTCCTTTCCAAAAAAGATTCTTCACAAAAAAATGTAGAAAAAATTCCAACAATTTTTTTCCTCTCCTAAACATTAACTTTCAGTCTAGGGCACGATTATTTATTGATTTAAATGTCTGCTTTTGCATAAAACATGGAAGATGCAAAACAATTACTGTATTAGGTTTGTGAAGTTATGTCCACTCCCACCCCAACTCTAAAACAAAACAAAACCAGAAAAACCCAGCAAACATTAAACAAAAGATACAGCTGGTTGACTAGAAAAAATCTCTCTCTTTCCTTCCGCTGTGCCTTTGTATGGGTTACTGGCTCTGTTGGTATCTGGGAATGCTCAAGAAGGGAGATCAGTTTGGAGTCAAGAGGTACTTTAGCGTTAGCTGATGTTCTGAGGAGTCATTTACAGTCTCCCATGTTGTGGGTTTATCTGCTGCAAATCCTCAGGGAGAAAAGAAACATGAGGGTGAGCAGAGGACTAAACTGTGTCCACGTGTGTACTGTACAAATACCTCTATACAAGCCAGTTTCTCCATCATAGCACATTTTTCTTCCCCCTTACAGTGGAGCTCAAGCCTCGGATCAATGGTAACGGAGAGCTCCAGTGGTATGCGGAAGGCTGGGGCTATTTCCTCTGTAGTCACCACGCCCACATTTAACCAGTTTGGGCACTAATTGGAACAATAACGAGATCTCAGATCTCAAAGCAATGTCCTGTTTTCCCCATCCCATTGAACCCAGGTATCTTTTCCATTTCAGTATTGCAGCTTAAACATATATTTTTCTTATTTGATGGTATTCCTCTTTTGCGTGGGATGTCTTTTGTATGTGTATCCAGTACAAACAGATTTTTTTTTTCCCCAAGCTTTTTTTCCCTGTTGCTTATTTGGTTGCTGGTTTTTTCTTTGTGGTTTTTGCTCTGTTTTGTTTCTGATTTTTTAAACAGTGAAATATGTCCAATTTTATTTCCAGTGCATTAAACAAATTTTAAATTAAAAGAAGAAATAAAACTTTTCCCCCCTCCTTCTAAAGGAAATGACCCACAAAAGTACAATATAATAAAATCAGGCATTGCCAAAAATAGCATGATGTGCAACCTCAATTACATCAAAGAAAAACAAACAGACAAACAAGACTTATAAAACATAAGCATGAAGGAGCCAAGACTATAATCCCAACTATGGTATGATTGGCAAGCACTGGTTAAAAAATAGGTAAGGCTACTCTTAGATTTCTAACTCAACAAAGTTAACCACTGCTCTTCTGTCTTTTCCTTTGACTCTTAATCTTTCACTCACTAGTTCTTTATATCTTTAAAATGAACAAATTTTTTTTATATTTTTGGTCTACAGTAGAATTACATATTAATAATATAATAAAAAGGTATTTCATTAACAGGTTGGTACTGCATCTATGTGGGGAAAATAGAAAAAAAGCACTCAAAGAGACATTGCAAATGGACTCTATTCTTATAAAAATAACCACAAATACGATAGAAATTATAATCAGGGTAACAGATTCAACTGAAAACAGGTGGAAAAAGATATATTTTGGGTAATACAAACTCCTGACAAACTATGCCCTAGAATTACAGCCTCCAAACCTTTCCTGTGACTTCCACCTTTCCATAGGATCACTCAAAATTCAAATGGAAATGGAAACAAAATGAAAATAAAGTGGACAGGTGGTTGAGCCAGCCAAAGCTTCCAAGTTATCTTAGTTGACTGGTCAAGACCAGCTGGACAGCATTTGAGAAACTGGTAGGCCACAGGGGAGCCACTGATGGTATTTGTTTTTAATATTGGAGGAGTTCCCAGCCCACTGATAAAGAGAGAAACCAAGGAACCAAATAATTCTTCTGGTACCATATAATATATGAGATGAAATATAATTCCGATAGAGGGGATATGAGGGTGAGGTGGGAAAGAGGAGAGAGAAATAGGCAAACTTTGGGCACCACCTCCCTTCGTTTTCTTCAGCACATTGGTTTCCTTCTTTCTGAGCATCCTTTAGGATTGGCTCGGGGCCCCAGTGTCCTCTGAGCAAATACGTGTCAGCACAGCTCTTGACATGACATCTATGCTTACTGGCTTTCCTAAGGGCTCGATGGCTCTGGAGGCTCCCTGCCCCCCACCCCCCCATGCCCTTGATGAAGCAGAGAAGGGGTGTGAAATTGTAATGACAGAGGCCCTTTTCATTAACCATTCCTACCTGATGGTTAATTCACACCGATGGTCCAGTGTGGGAAAAAAATAAGAAGGAAAAGAATTGGTAAAAGTTGAGCTTGGTAATCAACGAGTGTGAAGTTTTCTTTCAGAAAAAAAAAAAAAAGAAGAAGAAGACAAAGAAGACAAAGAAATGACATCAGGAAATACTGCTTTTGGTTTCTTTGAACTATCCTTGGTTTTTCTCTCATTCAGTTGCTCCAGTTTAAAGTTTAGAATCTAGTGCAAATATCATCACATCACAGCATTCCAGGAGCAATACACTATCCCTTCATCCTAGGTGAATACTATCCCTTCAGACCTCCTCAGAAGACTGGGGGCAATGATCCAGAAAAGCGTTAACTGAACAGATTATTAACCTAGTACTCGCTACAACAAGAAAGGCACTATCACAAGAGATCAGCCTCAGCATCTTCCTTGCCGTGGGCGTGGACGTTTTAACCACTCCAGCAACTACAATGAAACCCAGACTGTGGCTTTTCCAGTACTTGAACTCACTGGCCAGTTATCTGGCTCTCCCACTGGCCACTGCTGTTGGCTCCGGCCGTGCAGAGCACTGACCGGCTCTGTGTCCATGCTGCCCCACATTTCACCAGTGATCCTTGTTTGGTTCTAAATGATTTAGCTCACTCTCTTCCATGGAAGTTTCTTTCTCCCCATCAGTCTCCAGGTCACGACTCTATTACAAAGACAGTTTACAGTGTCAAGTACTAGCGCTTAGCTATTTTCTCCTAGTTTTTTAAACCTCTAACCAAACCCTAAGTCATAAAGACAATTCAGTAGCTCCTTTAACAACAAGTCTCCTGTAAATATCACTGTGAACAGAATGAAAACCAAAGTATCATCCCTTGACCACCAAAGCATATCCCTTGAGCCTGTTGTATTACATTTGTCTGCAAGAGAGGAGGTGGGGCTCTGGAAAGGAAAATCTTTGGTGACAGAACTGGAGTGGGTATGCAAGTTTCAAGGAAGAAGCTATTTTCCAAAAGCCTCAAGAGAAGTATCCTAGGGCAGTTAATGTGAAGATATTTTAAAAGGTCAATTATTTCTTTCTGTAACTTTGGTTTGGTGCAGTCAGTATCTTCTCAGAGCTTACCCAATACACATCTCTAAGTACCTGTTAAGAGCTCTGAATTTAGAGTTTCTTATTTGAAAGGGAGATAATACTTTGAGTGCTTAAGGGACTGCTTACATTAGTTCTGAAAGCTCTAAATGGAGTTTTTCTGCCTAGCAAGGCTGACAGCTTCCTTAAAAATTTTTTAACTTGGAAAAGTAGACTTGGATGGATGCTAAGGAGGGGAGAGAAAGAGATAGGTATCAATGTAATCTTAAGAAAGGCCGCAACCGAGAGTTTTCCAAATTGATGCCCCAACATGTGATAGTGATCAGAGAAATTCCACATTACCCACTGATATGGGTTGTGACCCTTTCTTAGTGAACCATAATCTTCAAAGCTGTCACCTTGGATTCTGGACGAGTCCTTCAGCATCTTCACTCTCCTGTTTTTATTCCCTACACAATCTATTGCTTTTCCTGTGGTGAAAGATTCTTTTATTAATAGTCACTAAAGAGCTGTCAAATTCTAATTACTTCTAAGATTTAAAAAGGCAATAAAAATAAATCCAATAAAGAAAAATTGAAAGAAAAAGCAACAACTTCAAAACTAGGCTTTTAGGCACTGTTAAGGTCTTCTGCTTTATAAAGGATAGTCTCTGATGGAGCAGCTAGTAAGTAGGTTCTGATTAATCCTCCAACCCTTCCTCCAATTTCAAAGTTGGCCTAGCTTGTTTCAGATAAACCTTTCACCTCACTGGTTTTCAATGTTTATTGCACTGTTCCCTTACTGTCATCCTAAAGGATTTTACCACATGCATGGCCTTCCTCTTTGGTTAGCCTGATCTAGGTTTCACCCAGCGATGAAAAAGCATGCTCAGGCTGAAAGGATACCTCCAATATGGACATGGTGAGGTTTTTCTGAAAGGAGGCCCTACCTCGGGCCCAGGAGAAGACTTTCCGGTCACCTCGGTTGGCTTCCTCACCATCGCAACTCTTACTGAAAGCTTAGTTGGAGACAACATTGGGCAAACTTCTCCTTAAACGTCTTCAATTTACAGTACTAACTCAGCTTCTTTATAATAAGAAAACAGATCCTATCAGCATGGCAGTTTCTAGGCCTGATCAAGAGTTGGCAGATTCCACAGATTTTTACCAACTCTGCTAAGACCAAGCATGACGGAAATAACCCTCCATTTTTGTGGTGCTTCTAGTTTCAAAACTTGCCTCTTTCTTTCCCATACCTCACACAATCTCTCCCGGCACAAGTAAATACATTTCAGTAGTGCAATGCAGTGCAGTCATATTTATTTAGTGCAAAAAAAAAAAAAAAAAAAAAAGCCCTATTACAGCCCCAAGCTCAACCCTAAACAGCTCTTACTAAAAGTTACCAGTGCCACAAAAGTGGGAAATTCAGTCCTTACCTCACACTTCTGTGAGTCATCTCTTTCGTTGTCCCTGTTTGGTTCAGCTCAAAGGAAGGAAACAACTAGCATACGCCTGGGCATTATTCTGTAAAATGTTAAGCCAATAGGCAGAAAATAAAGGGAAGGAGTTGAGTTGAAACCAAGGGTAGTATTTAGAAGAGGAAAATAGCTATTTAATGCAAAGATCAGTAGTGGTTTTTACTGAATGCTTTTCATCATGTCAAATGGCTCCGATGCTAAAGGGAATGGGTACAGAAAAAGATAAAGCTTTCCTGTTTCCCAAAACACGGTCCTAAATTTAACAGTGCTGGGTTCTTATTTTTGAATAGTGCAATCAGCTATTCCTCGAGGGCTTTGGGCAGCAGCCACCTTACCTAACATAAATAGGGACACTAAGAGCACTCACTTTTTCACATTGACCTTCTCTCTTGCCTCATTCCTCTCCTATCCATTTTTTCTGACTACACATAAATACAGATCTACATACACATACACAGAAATTCTCAAGGCCCCTCTCAGGATGATAGATTGAAAATTGGTACAAATAGCTCAATGACATACACACACAAAGTACAATTATTAAATATAAAAGTGAATTATTACACCAAAATTAAGGGTCTGCATTGTACCTCTTCTTGTATTATTCTGTAAGAAAAAAACATTCATAGCAGGATGTCTTATGGAGCTTACTTTTTGCTTAAGATTAATCTGGACTTAGTTTGGGATATGGCAGTACTGAGTGATTTTGGAGAGATGCCTTGCATTTGATCATCCTCCAGAATCATGCTCTCCAGTTTGCCTGGGTCCCCACCCTCCAGGTGTAAATCTGCTTGTCTGCACATACCACATGCATGCTGGAAGTCTCAGGAGGATCAATATGTAGTTTAGAATAGATTATAGAAACATTAGTGGGGTCAGCACACTCAAATTCCTTTGGACCACTACATTATCATAGAGTTTCTTGATTCTATCAACTTCTTGCCATTGTTTGCCACGATGAGGATTACCAAGAGACTCTGCTTTCATTTACTCTGAAAACCACAGTTCTTTTAACGATAGTGCAAAAAACCAAATTTAATTAGATATATGAAAGTTACCCTTCATTTATATCTCAATAGGCCCCTCGGGAAAACGTAACCACTGGGACTAAAGAAGGAGTTTAATTGCTGACAATGCTTTTGATAATCCTCTCTTACAAATCTACACATAGATGGTTCCAAATCAAAGTCTGTGCCAAGGAGAGCAGAAGCAGAGTAACTCACCTTATTTTTCAAAGAACCCTCTGGCAGTGAACATACACTAAGCACTTTAGTCTATGTCTAAAGCTTGGATTAAATTTGAACCATTATTTTATTGTCCGTTATCTCTCTGCATAAGCCCCGGAGAGCAGATTAGTAATGGGAGCAGTCAAGGGTTTCTATCATTTCTCTATATGGTTTTGATAGCATTAAGAGAAGTCTTGGGCTTCCCTGGTGGCGCAGTGGTTGGGGGTCTGCCTGCCAATGCAGGGGACACGGGTTCGAGCCCTGGTCTGGGAAGATCCCACATGCCGCGGAGCAACTAGGCCCGTGAGCCACAACTACTGAGCCTGCGCGTCTGGAGTCTGTGCTCCGCAACAAGAGAGGTTGCGATAGTGAGAGGCCCGCGCACCGTGATGAAGAGTGGCCCCCGCTTGCCACAACTAGAGAAAGCCCTCGCACAGAAACGAAGACCCAACACAGCCATAAAATAAATAAATAAAAAAAGAGAAGTCTTAAATCACAAAGAAGTGAGGTTATTTTACTAATTCTTAGGCCTATAATAGTGAGAATGGGCAAAAATGGCAAAGGGCGAGTGGTGCTGACTTTCCCTGCTAACCCTGAGAACTGGCTTTAGGAATCCAGAACTGTATCAAATTTAGTCCCATCACATTGTCCTGTTTCCCCTCTTTGCTTTTCCTCTGTTCACTTAATTGAGATTGCAGTTATTGTGAAGATTCAGCTAAGAATGCAAATTATAGCATAAAAGACAGGTTATAAAAAGGTTGTCAGGCTATCTGTAAATTGAATTGAGTTGAAAACAGTATGCTTTCGAATGAAGCACTACAATTTCCTCTTTTTTTAAAGTTTCTAATTTGGTTTTTCTTTCTTTTGTGGTGGTGAGAGTACGGATGGGTGAAGTACTGGCAATGCCAATCTCCCTCTGTGACTGTCACCTCCAGTGCCAGGTTGGGGAGATGACAGGCAATGGAGGAGTGGTGTTTCACCATTTAAGACCTCATGAACACATGCAGTTTTGAAATGAAGAGAACAGAAATCTGAACAATTATAGCAATCCACAGATCAGCTCATTTTGGCATTTTAGTAGTATCCTTTCTTTTTCTTTTCTGGTGATTCTGTCCTATATTAATAAGAAACATCCAAAAAGGATTTTCATTACATTAGTCTATCCTCAGCCTTATTTCAAAAATTTGAGGAGACAAAAAGGATTTGTAGTGTGAAATTGCATGAACTTCATCCGCAGTCAATCCCCATCCTTAGGCCTCATACCTGTAAAGTTTAGGTAAATGGGGTTTCTTTTTCAAGGAATAGCTTTTATTTTAACTATTCTAACCTCAAAGTGCAGAGAGACTCTTTCTCCTCAAAGCTCTCACATTCTACTCGAAAAGGAAGATAAGATTTTCATGGAGAATAGACTCCTTAATGATAGAATGGAAGGCTTTTCATTATAAGAGGGAAAGGAGTAAGGTAAGGGTGGGCAGTGATTTGACTGATGCCTATGGCCATGGACAGTATCAAATTAAAGAATCAAAATTTTTTACTGCCTTGAGAAGAAAGAGATAAAGGGTAACAAACAAATCAACAAACAAACTTCACTAAAATACACATTCCTCCAGCTTCAGTTTTCTAAAAAGTAATAATTATGCTTAAATCAAGGTTTACAGATAGCAAACAACTGTTTTAATGTGTACAAGTATTATCCCTTTGCTTTACTATGTTAGTTTCACTTTCTTTGAAGGAATTGTATCCGTGCACACTTGTCCTAAAGTCCAGTGCAGAAAATAAACTGGTTTGCTACCAGCCTCAATCTCAGAATATTTCCTAAGCTCTATCTGCAAATCCTAAAACTATACATCTGTAAAATGAGATGCAGAACTTCTGAAATGCACTGTGGGGGTGGGGCCGGGGGAGGAAGCAAGCTTTTTATGGAGGCAAAGAAAGAAATCCCTTCCTGTCCTCCAAAATGTATACTGTAATGTTTCTGACCGTTATTTTGCTGCATTACTTACCGTTAGGGCTACCGGTGTTAGCTTAGAAAAGCAGAGGCTCGAAAGTAACAAGAAATTCACATCCTGGACTCTCCAGAATATTAAACAGGATTTCAACATTAATCTAGACTAATGCAGAGGCTGTGGTGAGAAATCTGGGGTCTCAGGGTTAGAGCTCTTCTTGGAGCACTATAAGGAACAAGGTCAAGAAGGCATCCTGGAGGAATCTTTGTGATAAACTGGACCAAATGGGACCTACTAGAACCAGATCCACTCCTCCTCCACATTATACTTTAAATGATGGCATTTAGGATTTAAAAGAGAGTCTTTTGTTCTTTCAGAAGTCAATGCCTGAGGACAGGAATACTTTAGATGACTTTAAAAAAAAAAGATAGAGGGAGTCAGAATGGACAAAGAAAGAGAAGGAGATAAGAATGATGGGGAGAACATGCTAAGTGAAGATGACAGTCCTAAGCAACATACACACTGACTTTAAGAAGTGTTGGTTTCCTACTAGATGTGGGACTCAGGGAGGTTTTTGAGCCTCTTCTTTATTTCATTGCTGTCTATGGTGTGAGATGTTAAAAACTGGTTTGATTAAGGTAAAACCTGCATCAAGCCTCAAATCAAATTAAGGCTACATTTCTGACATTACTGTTCCTTCTGATGGTCAATGGGTAAAGCAAGAAGTGAAAGCATACCCCTGTGTGCCCCAAATCAGGTAGTGCTCTATATGCTACAGAATGGTCCACCCAAGAGCTGAGAGCCAAAGCAGTATCACAGTAAGAGTGCTGGACTGGGAGTCAGGAAAGACTGTGTGGCAGAGTTGTTCAGATTGCATCATAAGCATCCTGTAAAGGGGGAGACCCAGAAATGCATGAGTCTTTTGGACAATGCTCTGGCAACCAGACAGTTGTAACTCACTGAAATGAGATCTAGCATGATGACCAAATTACATGGTGAATGCTTAGTTACTGGGGAGTGTATTAAATGGCTCTTCAAGTATCTGTTCTGCCCTATTATTATTTTATTTAAGCACATATTAAGTTTATGTTTAAAAATATGTGGTTGCAAAATAGACACTTTAGAAACTTTATGGACCTTTTCATCCCTTAGTAAATTACTGCTTAAAGTTCTAAACCAATCAACAATTATTTGTTTTCCAAAAACATGACGTGAAAAAGATTCTTCCTAATTATCTCCTGTGATGCCTTTGAGTAGAAGTGGATTTACCTGTTTTAGAAGAGCTCACTAGGGCTTGAACAGGTATCAAAATTAGTCTGAAATGTTACTCCTTTCATTAAATTTCTCTAAGTCTAGTACCTGTATGTCATTTGGCTAAGTATTAGTAGGAGTTGAAAGAGTCATCACTGATGATTTTTTTTTTTCTCCCTCAGAAATGGTCTACTCATATCAGGAATTTGAACACTGTGGTATTTAAAAAAAGAGAGAGAAAAAAAAAAAAAAAACCAGAAAATATTTTCCCCTTTGTCTTTGGCCAAATGTGAAGGTGAAAAGAATTTGTGACCTCAGCTAGTACGGTTGACATTTAAAACTGTGACTCAGGTCCTCCCACTCTCAAAAGAATAGTGATAACTTTTAAAACCTGAAGGTACAGTGAAGACATGCTTCACTCTGCCTACGAGTCTCATGCTGATGAACTCACTCATGTCAGTGCTCTTTCACCACATAAAGCTCAAAGAAGGACATTCACAACGGGGTTGGGGGAAGGGAGGGAAATGAGCCCTCAGGTGTCATGATGATTAGAGCTCTTAAGGCAGTGAGGAGAGGAAGAGGTAATTTAAAGTCTTAGAGAGAAACAAGAAATAAAGAGAATGGGTGAGGAAAAGGAAAGAGGAAAACAGTGAAGTTTATACAATTTGGGTATTAAGTGATCACTGGAAAAGGAACAGCTCACCTCACCCTCAATTCACTATGATGTTGGTCTAGTAGAAATATATTTAGTTGAAAACTTTGGAGAAACAGATGGATATTTTTGCTTTTAGACTCAATACTAGCCCCTTCCAAGCAGATGAGAGCACGTAGTTCCTTAATGAGTACCGCAAGTAGAGGGTAAAGAGGGGAGTTGGATAAGGGGAGGGGGGAGGGCTTGTTGGAGGGGCACAGCAGAATGGGGTGGGATTTGAAAACAAAAATCGACTGGAAAAGACGAAAGGAAGGAATTGGTGTTATTCACACTGAGAAGCCTTAACGGTGGTTCAGTGTGGGAAGGGTTCTCACGCTGAGTATGACGAACAGCTGTTTTCATCCTGTCCTGAATGTAGAACTGGTCTCAGGCACCCAGGACAAATGTAAAGTTTATCCATCAGCGGTGTTTTCCAGGCATTGGGTTGAGTAGCTGAGGGAAGCTGAAGGAGCTCTTTATCTAAAAATACTATTTGAAAATATTTCTTGTGAGGAAGACAGGATGCCTGATTTCTGATGTTTCCGTGATGGCCTGGTTAAAGAAGAAAGGCACCAAGTTCCCACCTTAACAGACAAATGTAGATATTGAGGGCTAGATACCCAAGAACCACTACTTTATGGATTCTGCAGACTAAAAAAATGAACTATAATTTTCTGAGTTCTAGTTCTATCAGCCTCTGTCATGAAAAAGTTCCTAAATTCTGATTTTATTAAAAAGAATCTCCTAGGAAAATGAACATTATATTGCTAAGCTGCCTCCAGGGAAGCACTGAAGACTAGTTAAAATAACTGTAAGCACACTGAAAACAGAAAGTAGTCAGTAAAGAACTAGTATTAAAAATCAATATTTGAAAATACAGTTGGGACAACTAGGCTTTTAACTGCCTTCTGCTTCTCAGATGAGCAGCCCTTTGAAATGCAGCCTGTAATTGTTGGTCAGATCATATGGAGGTTAAGAGGCCCCTTGGTCATATTTTTAAAAGCAAATACAGACAGTGACAGTCCTAGAGGGGAAAATCACAGATACATTCATATGCACTTCTTTTGTTCTTCAGATATTGAGAGGGTCAGCTAAACAAGATCACTTTGACTATGGACCTCTTTGTGTCGGCCACACCAAAAAAAATGTTTTCTTAAAAAAAGTTTTCACTTTCCTACATTTGCTAAGTCTGAGCTTAAAAAAAATTCTAAAATCCTGTAAAGACAATACTGAAGCTGATAATATAAAAAGCAAACTAGAGCAGTAATGATTATTATTAAATGCACCAGATTAACTGCAGCAGGTTGGTGATGGGTGATAAATGCAAAGAAATAGTATTTCAATCAACTCATGATCATAGGCAGATTCAAAAGTTAAAATGAATATAATGTAATATATATTTCAATATAGAGTTGTTATATATAATGTGTATGTTCTAGCTTTCAGAAATACTGCAATGTAGTGTACTGTACTTAAGTAAGCATACCTAAATAGTAACTCATATTCTTCCACAAAGTCACTAGTACTGTTAACTAAAAAAAAAAACAACTCATTTTTTTCCAGTAAAAAGAAATATCTATGGTTACAGTCACAGACTTCTTTTGGATATAGAAAGACAATATACATTTAAAACAATAGTAACAACAAAAAGATTGCAACTGTAAGTAGCCTTACTTAACTGGGGAGGGGAAAAGTCACCAAAATAGAAGAGGAAAGAAAACGTCCTCTGAATTCTGTAAGTGAGCAGAAATAATCCACGTGTCATAAAAAATAAGAAACCATCTAGTAAAAGAAGGGCATGGGAGTGAGAAAACTGAATCTGACTGTTTCCAGGCCACCCTTCAAAGTCAGCTATGAGAGCCAGGTCCGTTTGTTCAGAATAGTCCACTAGGGTGCATTCTACTTTAATGTTCGAGATGGGCAAGAGCCATCAAGTCTTAGAGATTACCGAAAACGATTCTTCTGAGAGTCTATTGGTTTGCTAGACATGGTAAACAACCCACTCCTGGAAAGACTTCAGCAAAGGCCACATTGGTTTCAGGAGACACAGTTTGTGATTGATGATGATTCCCTGCAGATGCAGGCAGGATTAGGAAGCTTTAGTTTGGGAGTCAAACTTACAAGTGGGTGGGTGTTTGTGTGCACACACTGGGTTGCATAGAGGAAAGGAATGGAGGCTTTTAAGCCATGGAAGGGCTCAGGCAAAAGTTTGCATGGGCCTTGCCTGCCTGGCCTTGGTGCCCGCTCCTGCACAGGAAACCTGGGTAGAGGGGGTACCCCACATTGCTGCTCCCTCTTACCTACTTGCCAGTTGAGTACATCTGTTCTACCTTCTTCTGGAGGAAAGCAGCCTGTCACTGTGGGTTTGCTGTGGATCCAACAAGCTGCCTTTGTGTCTCCCAACTCTGAAACGCTACAAAAAGCAACAGAGTGGGCAGGTGACTGCTTCCTGGGAAGGGAGCCACCAGTCCTGAGCACAATGGCGGGAAGAGGCAACAGTATCTACGCACCAGGACCTATGCCTGTGTGTGCTTTGTTTGAGATGCACACATACTCCCAGAGCACAGCAAGTACACATGCAAACACGCATGTCCACACACACGTCAGTAAACCCAATAGAAGTGTAGTTCGTTCAGTGCACCCTCCTCCACACAAGCATATTCAAGTTTCTCATGAAAGGGGTACATAGAAATTACTGATGCTTGGGCTCCTTCAGAATGCCCTAAAGCCTCATCACAGATAGTGGACAGCACTAATGCACCCAACTAAGGCAACAGAGCAGAAGCAGATACATGAGATATCTGAGACCTTTGACTAACTATAAATTCCAGACTTTATCTTGTTGTCATTAGGGAATACGAATGTGGAACAGTTTTGTACTGAGAGCACCTCACACTGCGTGTGTACATGCATAATGTAGACTCATTTACAGACATTTTGGACAGCAGCTGGGACACACTAGATGGGTTAAGTCCCTTTCATTACTAGAATCTACATATAAATTGCAATGATTCTGCTGGGCAACAACAAACTTCTGTTGCAACAGTAGTAGAAACAGATGTCTCCTATGGGGTTAATTTTTTTTTTTTTTTCCTGCCTTGGGTTAGAACCTCATTGAAGCATTTTGAAGCAAGGAAACCTCTGAATTTGAAAGAGGGCTAGTTAGGGACTTTTTACACCCTAATTAGGTATCTCAAAAGCCAGGACTCCAATAACTGCGGCTAGATTTTCCCTATGATCTGCAGATCGTGCTCCTTCATTGAAGACTTGAAAGTTGTGAGTTTGCATTTAAACAAAGAACCACCAGATAACCCAGATGCTCACAGGAATTGAGAAAAAAAAGTTCAGAGATACACACTGTACAGGAAAAGCTTTTTGTTGAGACTGTTCTCCCTGTTAAGGAAATGATTCAAACTAGCATTTTAGGCACCTGTGATCGTGTCTTATGGGACTCGCTATTTAGCTAATAGGATGTCTATTTTACATCCAGCCCAGACCCATGTCACTGAAATAGGATAGGAAATAGCAGCCACTTCCTGAGGGCAGCCAGTTCCTGACAAGTTTGGTGCCTCCCCCTAAAGTCACTGTTTCCATAGTCTTCAGTCATGAATAGGGCTCATTTTTGTAATAATGCAACCATAAAAAAGCAAGAAGTATCCACGTCTTCACACCCGTCCCATCTATCTTCTGTTCTCTTCCCTGGGCTTTCTGACTTAAGGCAGTAACTCTTTACTGTAAGTGGCTTCCTGTGAAAATACCTTAACTGAGGTCGCTTCAGATAAGATTTAGTCTGAAATTATTCAGTTTTTGGAGCAACAGGCTGGGCCTGAAGAACCACCGGAAACCAGGCATTTTTGGTCAGCGGTGTGGAAAATGATGTTTCTTGTTTCAACCCAGGGCATTTCTACCCCTCGTTCAGTGAAATACATAGTTCTGAAAAAGAATGCATGCTGTGCAGTCCTCATCGTCTACCTCTTCACCCTAAAAAGAATCCAGAGGAACCCTAGTGTTCCATGCCATTTTCTGGGATCTGTTAATGCGCACCACTGACCACTACGGATTTGGTGTCCCAGGAGAAAGAATATTCAGAGACTTACCAAGTTCTCTGGGGTGTTTTGGTCAGGCTAATCATCTTAGCACCTAGTGTTAGAAATGATGCTTTGGGTTAGTAATTTCCAGGCTCTGCGTTTACAGGAACACTGAGTCACCACAGCTTTCCTACTTGGGGAGGTTTAAGCAGTATCAGAAATGGCAACTCTACACCAAACAGCTGTTGCGAATCTGAAAATATTCTCTCCGGAGCAAGAGCCCCTCTGTGCACCTTTTCTGTCTCCATATGTGGCCTGAGCCCCAGGGTAGAGATTGCTTTTGAAAGTTTGCCCCGTGTCATCTCTTTCCCGGGCACCTAAGAGAACAGCCTCTTTTTTTCACGAGAACACAGAAGCGAAAGCAGCTGCTGCCGGACCACCGTGAGGGCGCGTCCAGCCTCGGGGAGCCCGGCTCAGCTCAGGCACCCTCCTCGCACACCGCACACCCTGGGGCACTGGGTTGCCCGGCACTTCTGTGGAATCAGGGAGTCGATTGAAATTCTAGTGCACCCTTCCTTGTGTTCGACACCAAGTCCCATGGTTCTGTCTTTAGTGTCCTATTTTTCTCTTTATAAAATTTCTTTCTCTGGGGGACAAAATTGGCCATTTAAATAAAGTTCTTTTATAGTTAGTAAAGAGGTTTCTCAGAGCCAGAAATCACTGAAAAGTCTATCGACCCTACCCACGGAAAAACCCAGAGCTTTCTCTAAATGCCTCTTGCCAAACCTCCTAGTGTTGCGATTGGATGCTTCCTGGCTTTGCATTATTGGTGCTGAATACGTTTCGTAATCCTTCTGTTCCCTTCTCCAGGGCTCCCACTACCCTGGACTTCAACTCATGACTATATTATTCTTTCAGAAGATTTCTTTTAAGAGTCAGGTCACAACAGAAAGGGCACTCTCCCTCCTCCTAAATCCCAGGGGCATCTCAGGTGGTGACTACTCCTCCCTTGCGCCTTCGTTTTGCCTCTTTTTGCTGCGGCAGCGCACTGGCTGTAGCAGATGCAGACCTGATGTGGTTATCTGATACCTTTGCTGCAGTCACACATATTCTGCTCCCAGCCCCGACCGATTAAATGACACCTTCTAGCCTTCTAGAGGAAGGCTCCAAAATGGGCATAGCTAGTGGGAATCCTGGCCAGATCTACCTCACTGCCCCCTTTCCTCAGGGCAGCAGGTCTTGGGGACATACTGGATGAGCCACACCGAGGATGCGACGTGACCCTTATTATGTTCTCTCGGGGCTCTGAGGGATTTTAGACGAAGCACGCCTCACTTTCAACTTCTGTGCTGAGGGAAAACACTGATTAGGGGCCTGGGCTGGGCACATACTGTTGGTGTGCTTGTGTGATGGGGTACAGGTAGGTGAAGGCATTAGGACTAACATGAAACTAACACACCCAGAGGAAACCTTTTCTCTTTTCATATCACAATGCACAAACTCTAACTGTTCATGAGTTGGAAGAAGTTTTCTTGGTCCTTACAGAATGTGGAGCTGATACAAAATAAAATCCCTGTGACTTTTAAACACAGCAAATTCAAGTCTTTCCTTCTAAGGCCAGGAGCTACTGTGACCCCCGAGATGCCTAGGAAGAAGGAATGGGCTTCAGCCTGAACAACAGCAGGAAAGTACTCACCACACTTACTCATGGCACAAACAGCTTCAGAGCATTAGGACTTTGGGGAAGAAAAAGTCTATAAAACTGTTCTTAGAAGCTAAAGTTTACAACTCAAACTGTATAATAAGAAATATTTTGATATAGAGACTTTCATTTCAGAGTCTTTTTTGGCCTGGCTTGTTTCTCAATCTTTTCCCATGTGTAGATTTGTATCAGATCCATATGTCTCAATTCCTTCCTTTTTTGGGGGCTCTATTTTACACATTTGGGGCTTTGGGGGGGTACAAATTTTGGCATTTATTATTATCAATAGGGGAAAATATGCCCACTCTGCTAAGATGCTACTGATGTTTTAGTGCTAGGAAATTTTATTTTTCATAAACTGTATCTAACTATCTAGAGATAAACGTTCCCCTTTGACTTTTTCCTTTCCTTTGTCCAGCTAATCCAGTTTTAAGTCATAAATTACTAAAAAAAAAAAAAAAGAAAAGAAAGAAAAAGAAAAAGAAATAAAGAGTACTTTTCCATACCAGTTCTTGTTCCCTGTACTCATCCTAAGAGGTCTTAAATCTGGAACACTTGCTTCCATTTCATCTATTTTTTTTTTCCTGGCTACTGAAGTTTTTATTTTTTTTAGCACTCATAGCATCCTAGCATAAAGTTCCAAATGTAAGAAGATTGTTGGATTTGAAACTAAAAGAATAAAAGAATCTATGCTCATCTTCTATTCTTGAAGCAAAATGTTTCCCCTGTCCTAAGATGTTGGTGATTATTTAATTTGAAAGGAAGGATTGACAAACTAAAAGCATCTCTATCCTTTTGAAATAGGCACGGACTAGTTTATTTCCTAAAACGTAGGTCAGTTTGGAAGCAGCCCTTTCAGAGGCCAGAACATGGAGTAAGGTCCCACAGCAAGTTCACTACTCCCCAGCTTAGATCTTCCACTCCAATCTAGCTGCTTCCTTTCTCCAGAGAACAATCTGTCAACTATTTTGGACTATGAGATGTTTGGGAGGAACAGACACACAGTAAGAAAAAGTCTACTGCTATGCAAACCTGGATAGTCCATATTGTTATAATGATTACATCACCTCACCAGGAATTCTTTGGGAGTCCTGTAACATTTACAAAAAAGAGATACTTCATTTGAAGGGAAAGGATGAATATGAGGGTTTAAACCCAACTGGTATTTTTTCCCCCACGTGTTCTATAACAAAAGGTAAATCGTAACCCAATTGCTTAGTTTTTTACATGGCAAATCAGCACTAAGGCGAATGGGTCTCCCTCAGATTTGACAAGCAGATAGCTAAATGTGGCCCACACTGCCACCCAAGATCAAGTTTCTGGAGGTCCTATAACATCTGTCTACTTTGCTAAGGTTTGTGTAAGGCCACTATTTTAAACGAGCTACTGTCCAATAATTCAAAATATTTTAAAGTGGCTTTTGGCCTTCTTCCATTTGTAACATATGCTGAGTGATTTCATGTCATTTTCCTCTAGATTAAAAAGATATTTTTTTAACGTCAATTTCTTCTTTTTTACATCATGGGTTGAATGACTTGTTTTTCAAAATATCAAAATTCTAGGCCATGGTTAATTAACTAATGCTCCCTCTGTTGGTAGTAAGTGGAAATACTGGAGTCTTACTTAAGACAGTTATTTCAAAAAGCAAGAGAAAATGGACTATTTCTTGTTTCTGAAGCTGTTTCCCACTAGCTTTTAAAACAGGTCAATTTTGGACAGATAGTTTTTAGTAGGACTCCTCTTAGAAATCATGATGGGTGATACTTAAAGGTCAGTTAATCATCCAAGTCTACATTAAAACTACTAGCAAAATATTTACTGAATGAAGGACCACAGGACCAAATGAAACTCACATAGACGCCAGTCCAGTCGCACTAACCCTACTAAACATCACCAAGAACTTATGGAAAAGATACAAGTTAACCAATCCTAAAATGTATGAGTAAAACCAATTTAGTTATTATACAGTTGCTTCCCTTGGAAGATTTCTCCTCATTTGTTGCACAGTTTTTGTAAATAAGTTGCTGATAGGAAAATTAAATTAAAATGCAAAGTAATTTTGAAACTGAAATACTTTCTTTCCTCTTTTTTTCTTTTTAAACGGTAGTTTAGTGTTTCTGCTCTGTTTAAAGATTTACCTTTCCCCTTAAGTGTGTCAAAATATGCCCAGCAATGAAATCACCTTTGGAGTTTTCAATAGGTTTAAAAATTCCTATATTTGAGTTGGAATCCCTTTAGGACACTGTCTATAATGGAAAAATCTCTATTCTGATACCTTGATCAGGACCGAGGAGAGAAATCCCAACTAGGAAGAGAGAGTGGCATCTAAGATGATGCAGTGAATTGGTGGCCTTTTGAATGGTGGATGTTGGCATCTGGGAGATTTTTGTTAGTTTCTTTAAAACCTTACCAACAAGCAAGGGTTAATAAATCATCTAAAGAATAATCATCTTATTTAGCCCTCTCAACCATGGTGGAAATAGAAGGTGACCTTTGAAAGGAAGAAAGTAATTTCGGCATCGAGGCATTCTGATCTGCAACAGGCTTCTGATAACGCCGCTCTCTGTAGTTGTGAAGGGCGAGGAGGGACAATAGAGTTTTGTGAACTGCTCCTCCCGGCTGACCACAAAAGGAAAGAACACTTTTGTCAAGACCTCTAGACTACTAGTGTTTCATCAAAGAAAAAAAGGTAAAGTCAATAGAAATTCTAGAATCATAAGATCTCAATGAACTTTCAGAGAAGCAAGAAATCTGTTTCTGAAAGACAAAGTCCCTCCCATGAAAAAGAACAGAATTCTAGATGAATCAGTTGAAAAAAATATTCAGTGGAGCAACATAAGCTTGCTAAAAGTCGAAAGACTACATATCAAAATACAAAGCAGCAGTTCAAATTACAGCAGGGATGGGCTGGCCAGAGGCCCTCATCAACCCAGGCAATACTTAAAATAATAAAAATTAAGAAAAATTTAAAAAAATATGAAGAAAATATCCTTCCTCTCTTTCAAATATAACTTTAATTGCCTTTTATTCTTTCTATCTGGAAGCAGTATCGCTAACCTTAACAGTCTTGACTTACCAAAAAATATATATATGTGTGTGAAATAAAATAAAAGAGAAGGGATTGGTGGCAGTGTATGCAAAACCAAAATGAAAAAAAATTACTTTTAACAATCTCACTTTTTTTGTTTTTTTTTACACAAATACTGTTGTAAATATATTAAAAAAATCAGCATTCTATCTGGTAAACGTCACTTTTGCCCCTCTATAAAATTTTGAATTAAAAAAGCCTCAAGAACTTTTTATTATTCCCCCCCTCCATTTCTCTTTCTTTTTCTCTTCCACAAGAATATATCCTGACACTTTTTTTTTATTTGTTTTTGTTTTTTGCAAAGATTGTTGGAAATAATCCTTCTCTTGTACCTAGAAATGTAGGTGCAAACCTCTGATATCTTTGTTTTATCTGCATTCCTGCCTTTCATGAAAGTCCCTCTTGATTGTGCTGAGTCTGGGGCTCAGCGAAGACACTGAATAAATACGATAGCCACTGTTGCTTGATGCTTGTCCAAGTCTTCCTGGCTTCTGCTGAAAGGGGGGGGGGCGGCATGGAGGAGGTGGGCCAGGGTGTGTGGACCGAGCAGAATCTGGGGGAGAAGCCTGCCGCCTGCCTTTCCCACACCACCAAACCCACGCCCCTTCCCACACCCGCAGCCCTTGCATGAAATCAGACAACGTTGGGGGTGGAAAACAGCAGGGCCTTTCCTCTGGGTTTTCAACCAGAAAGTGATATTCCACAGTTTTAACTGGTTACTGTGAAGTCCAAGCGGCCAGAATTGTGAAAATGTCCACTGAAACACTGCAAGCGGTGTACTTAAAGACAGTAGGCCTTTTAGATTTTGTTATATATTTTTGTAGTGCTCTTCACAAGTGAAAAAAGAAATTTTTTTTTTTTACTTTTTTTTTTTAAAGATTTTTTTGTAAAGAAGGGTTGTATTTAGAGGCCAGTAGCTAGAGATCCAACCAGTGGACCTCCTGAAGCACTACCAGGCCTTAAGGCCACCATCCGAGGGAGACTGGGAGAACTATTATTCCCCTGAGCCTCCGAAATGTAATGTACCAGCAGGCAAAAACAGTTCTTCATGTAGTACAAAATGAAACGAAACAAAAACAAAAACAGAAAGTAAAAACGAAACCAAAACATTTCTTAAATTCTAGTGCCATAGCTTTTTTTCGTTCGTTTCTTTTTTGTTGTTTTGTTTTGTTCATAAGAAAGAGAGAAAGATACTACTTATCCGTCAGACACATGCATCCTCATGTGGTCGTTGAACTGCTCGATTTGGTCAAACTTTGCTGGACAGACGGAGCAGACGTAGGTGGTCCCCTCCGTGCAGGCCACCACCCCTGGGGGGCCAGCTCGGGCCCCTGGGGGTGTGCCTGCGGGAGGGGTCCCGTTGCTGGCACTGTGCAGGGCCACGTGTCGCTCCAGGAGGGTCTTGTGGGAGAACTTCTTTTTGCAGATGTAGCACTCATAGGACTTCTCGCCCCGGTGGAGGCGCATGTGCACATTGAGGGAACTCTTCTGGGTGAAGCGCTTGTTGCAGATACTACACTGGTATGCCCTCACTCCCGTGTGTGTCACCATGTGCTTGATAAGGTAATCCTTTAAGGAGAAGGAGCGCCAACAGATGCTGCATTGGTGGGGCTTCTCACCTGTTCACGTGGGAAGAGACAGCAAGCGGGACAGAGCGAGACACAGCGAGGGAGGGAGAATGAGAGACAGAAAAACAAGACAACAGAAAACAAAAACAAAAACATTAAAAAAAAATCTGATTGGTTCACGGATCACCCCTGATTGGAAAGATCCAGTCCTTCCTGGCCTCTCATGTTCTGAGAAAACTTGCTTTAAGGTGCTGCCAGGACAGTCTAGAGTTTTCCATGTCCCCATGCCAGAAAATGTCTCTCTTGGAAAGCTACTCGACATTCTCCAGTAAAAGTCTTCCAAGGTCATTCTGTGGAGAGAAGGGAGTGCTACTTTATAGGGGTCATTTTCAGTGCCATCATTCGGGGATTTAACTGTGTGTTTGCCGTTTGCATTATCAAACAAATATAAGAAATAAAAGAGAGAAAAGTTCTTTGGAGACATGGGGTCTCTAGAATCTTTGGGAACTAAGGTTGGTGGTCACACAGCGTGGCTCTTTGGGGACAGTCTCCATTCCTGGTATTTTGTCTAGTAAATGTCCTCATGCTTTGATTATAGGTCTGGAAAATATTGCCCATCATAGGAATAAGTCATTCTGAAGAGCTATGCCTTTGATTTTTATCTATTTTAGACAGCAATCTTCCTAAAATGTAACTTGAGAGAGTTAATTGGCTATTCTGTCTGGACTGCCCTGAGCTGTAGATTGGTCTTGTCTGGTGTGGAGGTTGAGTAGGTGGTAGACAACACAATGATCTCAGAGTCAAATGGTCCTGTTCAAATCCAGGCACCAACGGATGGCCTGCCACTCTGACAAATCTGCAAATGCCTCTGAGGTATACAGTTCTGCTTACCTCACTGTGCTGGTGTTGACATAAAATACATATGAAATCACTTTGCAGACCACCAAGAGTGGTGTGGGAATGCTTGCCTGGTGTTCTTATTACAAGACTACCCACCAACACCCCCTCCCCCCATTAAATGCTTCCATACGCCTTTTTTGAACTCTGGGGTCAATTTTTAAAATAGTTTTCTCTTTCTTTGCTCTCAGTGTGTTGGCTGAAACCCTTCTTTCTCCTCAGTTTACTGCTTTGGTTTGCTGTTGGCTTAGAGACCAAATGATCAAGCTTGCTAAAAACTGTAACGTAAATAAGAATATTGTCACCGAATGACCACATGAAATATTCTTCTATAAGCAACATCCATGGGCCTGTAACGTCTCTTTGGATGAAGAGAGACTTGTTTTTGTTGGTGCTGTTTGTTCTTGGCTCTGCTCTTGGCGGGTGAGATGAATTACATTACGGTGTTTCCATCTTTCCCAGCTCACCGCTGGTTGCCCAATGCAGGCACCCACCTCAGAGAGGAAAGGCTGTCCATGTACTCTTCCATAACTCAGCCCAAAGCCCAAAGCCTCTGAAACTCTCTGCGGTAATATTTCAACCTCTGGACGAGGCATCAGGGTAGGAAATCTAGTTCTTGAATTTGAGTTAACATCTATTTAAAATATGTGCCTTGTCTGTGTTTCCATTTTTTCCATCATGAAACAGAAGAGGTTTGATGTGTCATGGGGATAATGGCAATGAAAACAACCACCACGTATTCTGTGCTTACTGCGTGACGGGCTCACGGCTCGTGATCTGCTTTATGAAACTTTATCTCAACAGAAAGCTTTTTCGTTGCATTTGTAAACATAAAAAGATATATTTTGAACCACACAATCCTAAGAAATGGCTATTTGGTTCAGGAATGACTCGACAAATTTCTAAACCAATTTCCTTGATCTTTGAACTTTTTCCTTTAGTTATTCACAAACGGTTGGCCTAGCTCCCTCTCCCCTCTGCTGTCTTCCAGTCTCCTTTCCCTTCATCCTCACTGATGAAAAAGCACGAGCCATAGGATTGCAGAGTTAGAAGAGAAGAGTTTCACTTTTAGGCTAAAATGGGGAAATTTAGGGAAGCCTCATTCCTAAATGAAGAGTTCAGTCTCTGCATGGTGTTTATGTAGGTACATTTTTTTGAAATGAGAGATTCCCTAAGAGAGAGAGTCATGCATGTTATTTTTAGTTGGAACACTTCTGTCAGCTGTAAACATGCTTGGAACTCAAGCTGGTCTTTACCATCCTTGTGCTTTCAGTACACTTTCTAGAGGCTATGCTAGGCCGGCCGACTATCTTTTAAAATATGTCCACCTGTCACCTTTAATGGGAAGTGTGCCTTCTTAATTCTAGATGGTATTTTGGCTGCTAGGAAGTTGAAACTTTGTCTGTGTTAAAAATTCTCCTGCTGTTTGAAACTTTCACCTTCTTATAGTGTATTTTTCCTCTAGGCAAAGTCAGTGAGGATGGCTTTTTACTTTCACACCCTTCTAATCGGACTATAAGTTGATACTTCCCAGTTGTCCTCTTTCCCTCCATAGCATATATATGTCTTGATATGTTGTTTGTACGCACCTAGTATTGGTTCAGCCATTAATTGTCCGTGTGACCCTGGGTTTTCTAAGTGTTTTCATCTCTTTGGGTTTGTTTCCCCTTCTCTAAGTGAGGAGTTGGACCAAGCACTTGCCATGTCCCTTTGCAGATTTAGTGGCCTTCTGCCCACCATGGACCATGCCCCAGAGGACCCTGGTCCAGGTCTTGTCAACACATGACCTGAGGGCAACTTGCTTAAATCACTCAATGCATCGGCAGTCCCACATTTTAAATAGGACAAAGTATCCTGCCACAGAAAAATGGTGTGATAGTTAATGAGTAAAAATGTTTGCAAAGCACTTGGGAGCTCCATAAAGGAAAGTGCTCTAAAATTATTCAGGTGCTGTGTTGGTGGAGCATAGGCATTCCAGGAACTGTCTTACTAAACAGGGTGCATTTTCAGATTAGCCAGGTATAAACAAGTCATTTCTCTATGTATGGATTTGAAACTATATCGCTCACTAGAAATGAGTGATTCTTTACCATTATTTTCCTGCATATTACTTATAGTGATCCCCAAAGGGCTTTCAACATTATACATGAAATGGATGTGGTCTGTTGATTATTGCTCTCAGTGTGGAGAAGTGAAGTTAAGATGAGTGGTAGTGGATCGCTTTCCAGGTCTGAGCCTATGGCCAGGAATGGTAAGTCTGATTCGTTAGAAAGGGACACAAAGTACTAAGCAGACAGTAGAATCAGACACAGGACGGGGAAGCTCATATAAGCCCCTGTACTTTAAAATGATCCATTTTGGGGCCATACAGATGCAGGAGTCAGATATGAACTCCATTTCCTTGGCTGAATGACCTGGGCATGTTACTTCACCTCTTTAAGCCTCAGTTTCCTTATCTGTAACTTGAGAATAATACAGTTAAGCACCTGTCTTGTGAAGGTATTTTGAAAATTAAAGCGATAAAGCACTTTGCACAGAGTATGTGATCATTTCAAGAAAAATTCAACTGGTCCCTTCAGCACAAAGGAAGTGGTGATAAATGAAATCAACTGAAAAATGACTTCCATGGCATGGGGAGGCCAACACAAGATTCTGAAAAAATTGTTTCAGGTAATCAATAAAGCAAGTGATTATACTGTAGCTATGCAATTCAGAGTTAAGGGTCTAGTCTAGTCTCAGCTACAAATGCTAACGGAAAGAAGTGGCACCATGAATAAAATGTCAGCAAATAGCATACACAGAGGATTTCTTAGCAGGCAGCAACTGAACTCTGGAGGCTGAAAAACCAGAGAGCAAGTGGAGGAACAGAAGAGGCGGCAGTGTCCTTTACAATCCCATGGGTTGGGGAGTAGTGAATGCATATGTTTATCTCCATTTTTGGATGCCTGCTCTCTAAAGCATCACTTTTCAGCTCCTTCTTGTGGACCAGCACTGACACTCTACCATGACTGACAGTGAGAAAAAAAAAGAAAGAGGAAGAAAGATACTGTTAGGTTAGTAGATGCAGAGGGTCTGCCCAAAGTTTGGGGCTGAGCCACCCTAATTCTGAATAGTGACCTCTGTATTGGGGGCTCAGCAAGAACCCATTTATTCTGCTGAATCTTTTTCATTCTAACCAGGCTTCTCCTGGGCTGCAGAGAGGACAGTGAATGCTGTTACCAGGACACTTGTTTGAAACACGGTTCCCACCTGTCTCTCGCATTCTCTCGGCCTCTCCATCATCTGCTCTAGCATACACCTTCCTTCAGGTGAGTACAGTGTGGGAGGGGGTCAGAAAACCAAGCCTGGGTGCTTGGTGAGAGGGCAGACAGCAGGGAAGGAAGGGGCGAGCAGGGGTAGGGGAAGGTGGCTACTGGCAAGGAAAGCAGAAGGGGTCCTGGAAATTGCAAGTCCTCTGAAAGGGGAAAATCAAGACTGGAACAGAAAATGGGAAAGGTTCAGTGACAAGAATGGAAGGTGCTCAGCTCGGGTCATACAGAGCCTTCACTGGCTAAAGAGTCTACTCTCCACCTAGAGAAGTTGAGTTGGAGCTGGGCCTTCACGACCGCCTGCCAGCCTTTCTCTCCAGTTCCAGGGATGCAGTCCTGGTGCCATCTTGGACTGTGAGGCTGTCTAGGGGGTACTGCCTACTGGGGACACACTGCATTCACAAAACCTCTGTGGCTTTAGCAACAACTAAAAAGTTTTGGTGTCAAGCAGAATTTTAAAGATCTCAGGGACCTTCACCTACATTACTTGACTTTTCTTACAACTTTTTGAGGGGGTAGATGTTAACAGCCCCAGAAGATGGTCTCTGCGTTAGAGTGGTAGAATAACATCCTGCAGGTCCCTCTACAAGTCAGTAAGAGCTGAGAGTATGACACCAGCTGAGCCACATATCCCCTCCTTCTCCAGTTAACAATTTCCTGCTCTCCAGATTATGCTGCAAAATGTATGATGCTGCTATAAAACATAACATGTAAGTTCCTAAATGGCTTGGGTAATTTTAAAGTATTACAGGTAAGTGCTTTCACATAAATTATGTTATTTGATTCTCAGAGCAACCATGTAAACTAAGTACTATTAAAATCTGTACCTATGTGACAAAAAACTGAGGCTCAGATTGACTACAGAATTTACCGAAAGTCACTCCGTCAGAAAGTGGTAAAATCAAGGCTTTCTCACTTCAAACCTTATACTTGTTCATTACTTCACTGGCTTGATACAATTAACAGCCCAAGCTCTATATGAGGATGATCACATCACGATCTTGATCTCACTATTATTACTATATGGATGACATTGTTATGTTACTATCATCACTATATCTATTTATATAAAATTCATGGCCAAAATAGCTGAGCTTCTTAAAGTAACAAAGAAAATTATTAATCGTACAGAGGACACTAATGGGCATTAGTGACTATCGGGTGGGCTGTTGATACTATGATTCAGAAAAGACCCAAATGTCTACCATTTGTTGGTGAAGAAAACACAAGTGGGAACACAGATATAATACAGTCTTTGTGTATAGAAAAAGAAGAAAAGAAAAAGAAATTTAAGTCTTGCTGAGAAAATAATGCATTTATATATAAGTCCCCTGAATTAAATTCTTCTGGAAAGCATGCTCACATATTTTCTCCTGGAAATTGAGTGAACATTCATTCACTCACTCAACAAATATTTGTTAAGCAACTACATATGCCTGTATTCATCTATGGATTTTAAAGCAAAAGTCCTAAGATTGGGTCTTAAAAGAAAGTTCTGTCTGAAGAGCAGTGCCAGATAAAATACATGGCACCAGGTTAAATCTAAATTTCAGATAACCAATGAATACTTTTTTACTATAACTACACCACATATATTGAATGAGACATACTTAGACTAAAAATTATTTGTTGTTTATCCAAAAATTCAAATTTAACTGTGCATCCTGTATTTTTGTTTGCTAAATCAGGCAACCCTGTACCTGGTGATAAATAAATACCCTGAACGCCATCTTAGTCAGTCTTGTTATTATGTGTGCAACTTTGTTATATAGGGCAAAGTATGAAGAGACAGAATGTGGTATCTGAAATGTGCTCAGATCCTTGGAGAAAGTACTTAATATATAAATGTGCAAAGTCTTTTTGCATTATTTCTATGGAACTACATCATACAATAAATAAACAAGTCCGGAAATAGGCCACTTTTCTGTTTGGAAGTGATTAGATATCATTAGAGAAGGATTCAACTCATTCATTGATTAAATATGTCTTGAATGTTTACTATGTGTAAGGTATTATGCTGGGTATATTGAAGTATAAGATATATATTTCTTTATATATCATATATATGTAATTATATATAAAATTGTTTCTGTTTTCACAAAGTTTACATTCTAATGGGAAGGCATAAAGGCACCTACATAATGATAAGTCATTGTTATAAGTCAATGTTAAGTGCCAGAATGGGTACATTTGCCATGGAACCTTCCATATGCAAGATATTTGCTTCCATAACATAATTTATCACTATAAAATCAAGCTGTTGTCCATAACTATGTTTTACTTTTTCCAAACACAGGTTCTTGTGAGTGGAATTTTGGGGAACAATGTTATGTAACAAAAGCAACCTGAAGCCATCCTCCTCTTAATCACCCAGGCCATCTAGGGAAGCGATTCCCAACTTAGTGTGAATCAGGGCTTGTTAAAACACAGATTGCTGGGTTCCCTCACCAGAGTTTCTGATTCAGGTCTGGGATAGGTTCGAGAATTTGCATGTTGCTGCTATGGGGATCACACTTTGAGAAGTACTGCTCCCACGTTATCTTTGAATTTTCCCTATTGCTTGGCTTCCACATCCACGTTCATACCCAGGCTTATCCTCCTATGTTCTCTGTCTTTTCCTTCCCTCTCATTCCTTTGACTTTTGCTTTTTCTCTTAGGAGAGGGCATAGAGGAGTCCTGCTTTGTTCCATGACAGGATGGTTTGTGTTATCTTTGCTTTTTTTCCAATTCTCTTGTTTTCAAATGTGTACTTAACTCTTGTTTTTCTTCCTCACAACTTTTATGAAGCTGCAGTAAAGCGAACTTGAGAAACTCCTAGAAGAGATGAAGTCCTACCATGGTTTGTTTGGCAGTAGATAGAGTGGTTTGGTGAGAGATTTTCTTGAAAAAAATCCTTAAGGGATGAAAAAAAAAGTTCATGTTATGGAGGAAGTTCAAGGGAAACCCAAGGGGTATCACATTGCTTCAGCATTTGAATTCCAGTGAAGAAGGAAACATGTCAAGAGTTTATTACTCAGAGATTGGAGATAGAGCAAAAAAACTCAATGCCTCTGGGAGAGGAGGGGGTAAAGTAATGATGACGATTTTTTTTTTTTAAAAAACATTAAGTAGTACTTTACCTTTTATGAAAAGCTCTCACATGCGTAATACCTTTACACCTACTCAAAAGGTGGGAAATTATTATTTCCACTTTAAACTCAAAGAAACTGAAGGTAACGAAATTAAATGACTTGCATAAGGTTACAGTTAGAGGAACCAAAACCAAACCCAGATAATCTAATTCCATCACAGTTGTCTTTCACTTATGTCCCTACTCTAAGTTTCAGTGTTATAATCATTATGGAATATTCTCTACAACCAGAGCTTCCTTGGTTCTCTAAGGTAGAGCTTAGCTCCAAGGTGAATACGACGGACTATTCATTTGTTACAATCACGTCCTTTCAATGAATATGTGGATCATTAACATAGAGTTAGAATTCAGATCTCAGAATCGTTTCTCTGCAGTTGTTGAAAGCAAGTATCATTTACATTAAAACTTGCAGTTGCTAACCTGCAAAGCCAGTTATCATGCATAGTGGCTGTGATGCCGAGAACCTGTTTCTTTCCTTTTAGCTCTGTCAAGCTACTCTTTCTTGGTAAGATTCTTTTATGTTAGACCGTAGGTAAGAATACAGAATCCATCTCTACTCTTCCAAGTATTCTAGAAAGTATCTACTTTCTAGAATCTTATTTTAGACTAACATTTGGACTTTCTGCTGTGGATTATTATCATTTCCACTGGGCTCCTGTAAAGTCGGGAGGCCCCACTTTTTTGATGTTTTCCCAAGAAACTGGAGAAAACTTTGTTTTGAAATGTCGGCCAAAGTGAATCCAGGTCCTGAATTACTTCCATATGTTCAGGCTGTCTTGCCTTTTGAAAACCTAGACTAACTGTTCCTAAACTTTGTTAGGTTATAGACTACTTCACTCAGACAAAAGTCTTGATAGAGAGATGACCGTTCCAAACTGCCACTGCCAAATGATTCAGGGGTGAAAGGGAAGAGTGTTGATTCTTTTAAATGAGGTGTTTGAGTCATATATGTACATTTATTGTTCCTGGATGTGGCCAGGTTATACACACCAACACAAAGACCTTCAAAATTTACTGAGGAACTTCATAGTTTACTAGAGATCTGAAGGCTACCCTCTGAGCATAACTCAGATTTATAAAATGACTTTACTTGTAGCTTTTGTATCTGTGATGTCTAAATTTGCAAACCCATTGCTGGTTTTCTTATGGGCAAATCTAGTTATTTGGGTTAACCACAGAATCCTTTGGTGAATCCACGGAATAAATGTGTTTATACACCCAAAAGATATTTTTCGGTAGTACGCTAAAAATTTTATGTTCCAGATTTAAAGCCTTATTTCAATATGTGATCTAACAGAGTGTGTAAACTTTATATCTGCTAGGTCTACTGGAAGAGGTGCAAAGAAGGGGAGAGTAGAAATGTTCATGGATCCAAGACCAACAAAGTCAACTTTGGCTAAGAATACACTTCCACAAATGATCTCTTTTTTTCCCCTTAATCCTTAATTTGATGGATTTATAAGATAGCTGCTCAGAGAAGGGAAGGACATAAACTATGGGAGAGCACTCTGTAAACCATAAATTGCCACATAAATAAAAATGTTACTATTTGATTAATTTACTAAATAATGACGATACCATCCCACATGGAAAATGTCCTCGATTGATCTCAGGTTATTAGATATTCACATTTACCCTAAGTAAACATAGTGACTTACTACTACTACCTGATTTTCTTCCTGAATTCAGTAGTGAGTCACTATGTTTCCTGGAGGTATGAAAACTCATCTTTAAGAACAACTGATTCACATAAAGGCACATACATGGATTTACATATTGTCCTGACTTAAGTAATGTTCTTAAGTAATGTTCTATTTCTGTTGCTCACTTCCATGTTGATGTGTCTGTTGCTGTCCTTCCCTTCTATTCCCCAATTTAAATTGATCTGCTTTATGTCCTATCCCCTAGCTATTCCTGCTAGCTGACCTGAGAAACAATGTTGCTTTGAGGAACCAACTTGTTTTCATGTACTGTAATTCATGTATGTAACTTCCCCCTGACAATTTATTTGTCATTTAACAGGGACATTCTGGAACTAGAGGTTTACCTAGAGAGATGAGTGACTCTCATAATAGGAATTCCAAATATGGTGATCAACATTGGGGTAGGTATTTTCAGGTGCAAGAGAATCCATGTGAAATCATATCACATATGTAGTCCCTTATATGGAGGAGCATCCATGGAGTTCTCGCTTCTATGCCTGTCCCATTACGGAACTAGGATAGGGCACTGGCTGGGAGGTCAGGAGATCTTAGCTCTAGAATCATGGACTCCAGGGATGAAAGACCATCTTGCCCAACTACTCGCCTGATGGACGATTGAATCGCCTCTATAACAACGCTATGAAATGATCTTCCATTCTCTCCTTGAACACCTCTAATTACAGGAACTCACTCCCTTTGGAGGTTGTCTGCCTGTCTTAGAGCAACTCTGCCTGTTAACAAACTTCCTCTTTTATTTAACCGAATCTCTCTATAGCTTCCATTCATTGGTCCATTTCTACATTTTGGACCCAAACAGAACAAGCTTAAGGGATCTTCCCTCCAAACCATTTAAATAATACTAACAGTGTGAACAATAGCTACCATTTATACAGTGCTTATTATGTGCTAGAAATTGCTTTAAGAACTTCATACATATTAATTCATTTAATCCTCAAAACAGCACTGCAAGAAAGAAATATCGCTATTATCCCCATTATATAGACAAGGAAACTAACGTATAGAAAGGTTAAGCAACTTTGCCAAGAGGACAAAGCTCAGTAGGCACTTTCAATTCAAACCTAGGCACTATTGAACACCTCTGGCACCTCAGCAATGACTCATATGCCATGGCTTCATGTCCCTTTCCATCTTACTCATACTCCTCTGAGTGTGCCCCGGTGAGTCTACTGTCCTTTCAAAAGGGAGTACACAGAACTGACTGTGGTATCTAGATGTGGAAAATAGAGGACAAGCACTAGAAAACAGAGCAAGTCTGTCACTCCTCCTCATTTCAGGGACCATAAATGCAGCCTCCGCTTGCATCAGCCTTGTTGTGGCCTCCTCAAGCTGATGGTTCACATAAAACTTACTACAGACTAAAACCCTCATCCCTGCTCTGCCTACATGACTTTGGTCTGTAACACAAGGTGACTGGAGTATATGATCTCCAAGGACTTTTCCAGTTCTAACCATCTAGGGTCAAAACATATTTCAAAGTTCAGTGAAGTTAAGGAATGTTGTGCCTGCAGATTCTGTATGAGGTTTTCTCATTTGGCCCTTTTCCACAAAGGGTTTCTGTGACTCTGTCTTTCTGTGACAGGGCGTTTGGTTCCTGTGATGTGGGCATAGTCGGGGCTTCTAGAAGATGGTTTACAGTGGGGTCTTCCTTAAAATCTGAAAGATGACTCCGTACCTTCCCTTGCACCTGCTGCCCTGCCCACCCCCCTTCCCCAGCCCCCTCAGCCCCGCCCCCTGCTGCCAGCTCTCCAGGGGGGGGGCCTGCGCTCACCTGTGTGTACGAACATGTGCTTGACGTAGTTCTGTTTGGCGGTGAAAGTCTTGTTGCAGAGAGTGCACTCATAAGGCTTTTTTTCGCCCTGCCCACTGGCTGTGCTGTGGCCGGCGGATGGGGCCAGGGGCTGTGGCGCTGGCAGCTGTGCAGTAAAGGTTGACAGGCCAGGCTGGGACACTGTCACAAACTGGGTCTGCTGGCCTGCCAAGGGCTGTGGCAGGCTGAAGAGGAAAGGCTTGGGGCCGCTGCCCGCGGGCTGGGTGGTGAAGAGGGCCGGCAGGTAGGTGTTGCCGGCTGTGCCAATGACCTGTGTGTTGCTGGTTAAGGTCAGAGGCATCCTCAAGTTGCTGGTGAGGGTTTCCGTCTGGCGTAAGTAGAGCTGGGTACTTGGCAGTGGCTGCCCGATGGACGTGCTGACCGCAGGCTGCTGCAGGGCGCTCTTGTCGGAGCTGTTGCTTACGGCGATCACCGTGCTGTCCAGCTCCACCTCGTTGCTTCTTTCCGGGGAGGAGGCACCGGTCTCTAGCTGGTGCGGCTGCGGGGCGCCCTCAGCCGGGGCTTCCGCAGCCTGCTCAGGTTGGGCGGATTCGGCCTGGCCGTCCCGCGCCGTCCCAGGCCCGAACTGCTGCTCCACGGAGTCGGGTTCGGTGCCTATGGAGGAGCTGACGCCCGAGTCGAAGCTTTCGCCCTTGGGTTCACTCTCGGTGCCCTCGGCCTGGTCGGTGTCTTCCGTACACTCCTCGGACTCGTTGCGCTCCAGGATCTGCACCCTTTGCTGCCCGTAGTAGTCGTAGTCGTCCTCCATCTCCTGCTTGATGTGGATGTTGCCCACCAGGGTCTGGATGCGCACTGGCCGGGGCTGTTTGCGGCAGTGCGTGGTCTCGGGGGTGGTGGACAGGTAGCGCTCCATCTGCTGCGAGCGCTCGTGGATGCGCGTGATCCAGCTGGGGTCTTCCATATGGTGGTCGCGGGGCAGGCCGAGCGCCGTCTCGTGGTGGCTGACCACCGCACCGCTGTAGAAGGAGCGCTCGCCGCTGCCATTCTGCATGGAGCAGGCATAGAGCGCCGAGTAGATCCTGTCCACGCTGTGCTGCGGGTGGCTCTGCAGGTAGCCCGACTCAGTGTCGCTGCTCTGGCCCGAGGTGCCCGACTCGGGAGTGCCCCGTGGCGTGTCCTGGCCCGAGTCCTGAATCCCCGGGAACACATCGCCCACGTTCTGTGACACGATGCGCGTGCACTCATCGATGACCGTTTTGATCTGCAGGATGCTGGCGGCCGTCAGGATCTGCAGGGCTTCCGACTGCGAGACGCGCAGCACGCCACTGTACATGAAGTCAATGAGCTTTTGCACCGACTGCACCGACACCACGGACGGGATCTCAATGTCGCTGTAGCCCAGCAGCAGCTTGTCCTGGAAGAAGGGGCTGCCGGCTGCCAGCACGCAGCGGTGTGCGCGCAGCATGCTCCCGTGGATGCGCACCGTCACGTCACAGAAGTGGCCACGGTTGCGCTGCTCGTTGAGGGTCTCGAGCACGGAATTGCTGAAGTTGTGAAGGTTGATGCTGTGAATGCGCTCGGTCATCCCCTTGCAACTGATGTCACCTGCACGGCAAGAGAGACACAAGACAGGGCGTGGGTCAGAGCTAGCTGACTGCATCCTTAACATCTAGGTCTCAGGTGGGCAATGCTCATGGCCCCTAGAAGCACTCCCCCCCACTCCTTGAAGACACAAGCAGGCTCTGTGGCTTTGCACAAGGGTCAACTTGTGGGTGTGATGTCCTATGGGAACAAGGCCTTGAATTTTGTTCCAGCAGTGCTCCAGCTACTTTGGTGTATTGAATCCATTTTAACCCTGTGGACCTTCAGCCAGGGTTGTCAGTTGAAGCAGAGCAGCCTAAAACACAGATGGGTCATTGCCTGCTATACTACAACTTCAGCAAAGAGGGACTGAAAGGCAAATGCAAGACTTGTTCTCATGAAACTCCACCTCCACTTTAGGCTTAAGCAGGCCCTTTAAGAAAGCTTACATTTTCCTTAACTTATCAAAATTTCTTACTTTATTCATAGACAGCAAAAATACTTATAGTTAAATTCCCTTCCTATTAATTTATACGGCACATTCCCCAAATCCATACGAGGTATGCAAAAATTCTTGGAAAATTCAACCCAGTCTAAGATATCCACCCAACAGCTGCCACCATGTTTTCCAGTTGAGGGACAGGCTCTAGAATGCAATCTGCTGGCTAAAGGGCCACTTGCCCACTGCTTTCTGTATCTACACATTTTTCTCATCATCTCTCACAACCTGTTTGAGTACTTTCTAGGGTGGCTGTCTGTGATGTGGTGGTTGTCTGAATTTTCTGAGGCTTATTGAAGAAGAAATGTTAAACAGGTCAAAGATGGCAGTGTTGACCTGGCAGACTGGAGTACACTAGGTGACCATATTTGCCATTCAAACTGGGCACTTTTGAGAGTGAAAGGGAGCACTGTTGATAATTAGGTCAGGAGAGCAGGAGTAAACCCTGAGTGGGATGTACGATCACCCAGGAATTGGGTGCTCTCTGTGCTTGCTAGAGGGAGGTATCAAACAGCTCCCAGTAGGAAGGCAGCAGTCAGCTATGTGGAGGATTTGGATAGCCTGACCTATTGCCAAACATATATCCCAGGCTGTGCAGGCAAGGGATAATATTGGTAACATCTAGACCCCAGATTGAGAAGGATAACAGGTGTCTATAACACTGAGTTTTAGGGCTTTCCTATTTTTCTACTTTACCTCTCTAAAGAATCCCTCTCTCCAAACCATTCTTCAGATTCTCCATTCTTGCCTTCACAACTGAACAATCAGCTTGAGGGAGGCCAAGTAAGTAGGCTTTCAAAACCAGGTGGCCCAAGTATGGATTGTTGGCTGTGACCCAGATCCTTATATCCTGTTAGAAGTAACCCAGAGGTAATGGCCTACACACAGAGGAATGTCCACCTCCTCACGTTCTTTCTCCTCTGCCCTAGGAGAGAGGGCCAGCTCAGGGAAGTCTGAGCTCAACTAGATTTTCTACCTTGCTACGCCCTACCTCCTCATGCTGTCTGAGCTCAGTGGATATGACCTCATTCTTATATACTAATTCATTTCCTTTGCTCTCAACTTTACATTTAGTCAGCCTCACATATATCCACTTAACTTAGTAAATGCCTATGGGCTCTATGTTCTCTTTCAGTGACATGATTTGTGCAAATTTTTACATAAGAGAATTCCTTCTCATTCCGACTTCCATTAGGTATGTTATGTGCCTAAAATATTTCATTAGGCTACTGTTTCTATTTTTTTCCTTTTATATAAAACAAATTGTCTTTGTCAGGGTAAGGAATCATGATGAATCCTCTTTAGCTGTGTTAATACAAAACATGGCACCAGAGGAAGGGCCCAATAACCTGGGAAGGAAAATTCAGGAAATCAGTCAACAGACCAAATTCCAACATCTTGCTGAGTCCCTGATGCCTGTGTACTTCGATAATAACAAGAGCAAACACTTTTCAAGAGCTTACTGTGTGTCAAGTTCTAACTACTTTATGTATATTATTTCATTGAATCCTCACAACAACCCTATGATGTCAGTAGTATTATTATCCCCATAACTCAGATGAGGAAACTGAGGCCACAGAAATTAGGAAATCCACTCAAGGCCATGTAGGCAATTGGTGGTCGAGCTGGCATTTGAACCCAGGCAGTCTGGTTCTAGAGTTCACACTCTTATCTGCTTCACTGTATTGCATTCTTTGCCCCTGAATGAAGTCTGGCCCTTAGGTGTCCACGGTCTTCTGTAAAGCTGTGTGAAAAGGTTTGTCCAGTATGCTCTCCAGCTACTTCTATACCTCTCCATAAATTAGCATGCTGTTCATGTTTCTAGGCCTTGGGACTTCAACATAGCCTCAGTCATCTAATAAAGAACATTTTTTGAAGTTTATAAATGGAACAGTGCAAGAGATAAAAGTGAGGCCTGGCACTAAAATGTAGAGTTTTCTATATACAGTTTTACTATCACCAAGATCTCCATCATTTAAGTAAAATGGTAAGTACTAAAACTGGTTGAGTCTCTGATAAAATCACCATCTCCGAGTAGGATGGGCTTATTAAAAAAATTTTTTTCCACACAGGTGAAAACACTCTTGAAACACACAATTGCTCATAGCACCACTTGCAGTTATATCACTAGAGTTATCATATATCACAAAGAGTTGTCTTCTTTCTGATAATTCTGGGAAGAAGCTTAATCACAATTATCATAATAATTAATAACCACGTAGCATTTTACAGTGTACAAACTCTTTCACATGTATCATCTCATTTACTCCTTATAACAATCCTATATGTTTTCAGGACAGGTCTTATTATTACTATTTGATGTAAGAGGAAGTCGAGGCTTTCAAAGTATCTAAATGACTTGCCCAACGTTTTACACAGGTAGTAAGTGGCAGGGGTGGGATTAGAACCCATGCCCCTTGATACTCTTTTTATCACATGATACTGGATTGCTGATGAATGAAACTTGGATTGCCCAAAGACTGAGGGCCATCCTAATTCTCAGGACGTAGAAGAAAAGATAAAGACACTGAAAGTGATGATGGAGGTTGCTTTCGAGTTGGAAATGGTCAACAACAAGAGCTATCATTACATTACACACATTCATACATACATACATACACACACACACACACACACACACACACACACACGAGTCTCAAGAAGAAAATTCAAACTGCTTGTTGGACTGAACTGGTCAAGTCTATCTAAATAATCAGGTAACCCTATGGAGATAATCACAACAAAAATTGCTAAATATTCTGAGTTACGGTTATTGCAGTAATGTTGTTACCAACTTCATTAAAAACCACAGAGACAAACTCAAACCTGCACACATATACAACTTGACGTGACTAGCCTAGCTGGATTTTTGTAGACACAAGTTTTAAATGTTTCTCCGAGAGCACTGGTCCTGTACTGCAGTGAGCAGCCGTGAAAGGCTGAATCGTTTTGCTGATATGTGTACAGATGTGATGGGGGACCCTGCCGGTCCATTCAAGCATGCCTCGTCCCTCCAGCACACAATGCTGAAGCAAGTCCTTTCCCAGGCTTTCTTTCATTTTTAACACTAACACAGTGGGAAAAAGTTTCTGCCACGGCAAGGCAATGTCCAGGCTTTTGTGAAACAGGTCCTTTTCATCCAGTGGGCATTAATGTATAGATTCCAACGGAATAAATCTGAAATACTCTGCTGTAGAAGATTTGTTCCCCATTGAAAACAAACCTTGATTAGATGGTTATTCAGAGACTGTATAGGAAGGAATGGTGTGAAAATGTTAACTCCATTCTTTCTTAGATTGGCACTGAATAGGCAATTGGGCTATTCAAAAAAAAAAAAAAAAAAAACCAAAAAAACCCCCCTCATCTACAAAACCATACAACTTTACAAAGATTTTGTGTGTCTGGGGATGCCACGTCACCCTCCCCTCCCAAAAAACCCCCACAGTGCTGTGAACAAAGAACTGATGGGGCAAAATGAAAAAAGTGATAAAAATAGTTCTCTGTGTGTTTTAAAATAGTAACCTACCTTCTCTCCACTAGAGTAAAAATGTAGAGTCAGCCTGTGACGGCATTCACTAGAACACACAAGGAATTCTACTCTTGAAAGTGATCATGTATTCTAAGTGATCGTGTTCTGTGAGTGAGCACAGTTGGATGAGGCTGAGGCAGGAGTGACTACTGGAGGGGTGTTCTGCTTGTGGTGAAATAGCTGATGCAGGGCCCGGCTCTCTGTGCTGTAGGAACCCAGGCCCTGCCTGTCCCTGAAACGGTGGGTGTCCAGGGATAGGACTTAGCATGAGAATAAAAAAGCTGCCTGTGCACAAGGGAAAAGGAACAAGAAAGGAAACAGCAGGCAATACAATCTCTTTTAATTAGGTGTGAAATCCAGTCCTTTCTCAGCCCAGATATATAAAATGAGACTAGTGCAAGGGTGAGGTGTAGAGGGAGATGGGAATTGGAAGTCTCTGTGGCTTGGAAAGAAACACCAGCTCTCAAATTAAAACCAAGATGAATTTTGGTCAAGTCAACAGGCCGAAGTCAAATGTCAGGGCTGAATAGCCCTTGAGCTTTCAATCTGGGCCACCAGGCTCACGTGCGCTAAGTGGGTCAGCCCATGAAATAGGGCCAGGTGGCCAGGCCTCCACAAGCCAGCCTCTTATCTCACCCTTTCCCAGATTGTGCTTTGATAGCATGCTGAAGTTTCTCTTTCATATATCAGGTGATTAGTGATGATGTTAAACTCTCACATTTTGGTGCTACCTACCAAGCTGGTCCCACTGAGAAAGAGCCAGTTCTTGCTGGAGAAAGCTGGGATGCATGTGGCAACTCAGGCCTCTTCCTCCCCAAATCGACATCTGTTGCCCTGCCAGGGGCAAGACCTCAGTCATGTATATACTTCACCTATGTGTCGAGGGGATACCTGCTGAGCCTCTGCACCACAGGAGGTTAGGGGTTGCTTGCTCACAGTTTCCACCATCTACAGCAGATGGTCCTGCATGTCCCTACCCCCTCATTCTATCTCACTGGCATCTCCACAGTCTTTGGAGGGTGGCTCTGGGGAAATCACTTATGCAAGTGAAAGGTGGTAGGCAGACCAAGACCTCTTTCTCCTACCGTGGTTCCATACACCTAGCATATCCCAGCTCCCATTGCCCCTGCAGGCGAACTACGGGAAGGTCTTCAGCTTACAACAAGGAGAGGTGCGCTGCTTTACTTCTCCATTCCTGGTGATAAGGGGGATGCTTTGGGCCATCTCCCAATGAGAGTTCTCCCCTATCTTCCAGATTGTCTTAAGCCTGTGCTACAGGACCCATTAGTGATTTCATCATTTTCTTTTTTTATCGTCAGTAACAGAATTCTTCTCCTAAAACATAAATCAATTCTTAAACTTTCAGAAATTTGACTTTCAAACATATTTTCAGGAATACACGACCAATGAAAGTTGGGAGCACCCTGTATGTACTTTTATAGTCACTGCTTATTATTTCAGGTAGACAGAGATATTAAAATTACTAACGCTTTTCTATTAAGGATCTCAATATTATGGTTGGGTATGTCTTTTATATTACTTGAATTTTCATTCATATATGTAATTCATACACTTAATGAACTTTCATCCATTCTGGAGCACATTTTAAGTATTTAAAGGTCCTTAAGAAGCATATGTAGCGGTATCAATATATATATATATATATATATATATATATATATATATACACAATAGAGTACTACTCAGCCATAAAAAAGAAGAAAATTTCACCATTTGCAGTAACATGGATGGACTTGGAGGGCATTATGTTAAATCAGACAGAGAAAGATAAATACAGTATGATATCACATATGTGGAATCTAAAAAATACAACAAGCTAGTGAATGTAACAGAAAAGAAGCAGATTCACAGATATAGAGAACAAACTAGTGGTTACCAGTGGGGGGGAGGGGCAATGTAGGGGGTGGGGTAGTGGAAGGTACAAACTATTGGGTATAAGATAGGCTCAAGGACGTGTTGTACAACACAGGGAATATAGCCAGTATTTTGTAATAGCTGTAAATGGAAAGCAACTTTTAAATATTGTATAAAAAATTAAAAAATTATTCCAAAATGTGTATTACATATATGTATTTCATATACTTATATAATTGTAAACTCAATAAAGGGACCAGTGTCAGCATTATAGTTGTATGAATAAATGAGTTTTGTGACAAATAAACATTAAAATTTTACTTGAAAGAGTAAAAAAATATTAGGCCACATCTTAGCAACTATATAGGACCTATGCTATGCTTTTCTATGTAAAATTTATCCTCGACCTCATTCAATTCCTTATTTTACTTCTACTCTGATTTCTTTTTTATAACTATAGATAAATATATTTTCCTATTTATTAATGTACTGAATATTCTTTCAGGCCAACTTAAATCCTTCTGGCTATGAGGTGAGGATATTATCAAACAATTAATCAACAAATAATTGTACATCAACTTTATGGAACCAATTCTAAACATAAGTTAACACTTCATTTTGGGGTATTATCAAGCCCCATACTTTATGAATTTATATACTTTGAGCATCTGATTCCAGTGGACTAAAACACTGAAAGTTCAAACACCTTTACTCTTTTACAGTACAGCTTGTGAAAGCTAAGTTTTAAGGCTGTGAACAAAGGCATTGGATAGCTATAATCCTAGACAACATTCTGAAAGACACCTATGCCCTCATTCCAAAGCTGAAATGAAATGGCTTCTTCGTGAAGAGGGAGGACCTGCTGGGACTAAGGAGAAAAATCAATGAAATCTGAGGTTGATGCCTTTAAATCCTCTTATATTGTAAACCTTTTGAGACACCTTTTAGGAGTTTGATTTTTTTTTTTTTCCTAAAGCTCTTTCCTTACAAATTTAGCTGCTGCCCTATTGTAACCTTTTCTTTTGTTCACTAAATCTAGGGAACAAAAACACAGAGATACTGCATCCGTGGGTGGATAAAAAAATGAACAAAATGATCTACTTAAATTCACAAAGGATGCAGTTTGAACTTGCTTTGGATAGGCCTTAAAGAAGGGCCCATATATTCAAAGGCACAGTTAATAAATCAGGTCCTTTATTTTTCTTGAGAAGAAACTATACACTTAAACAGTGTTTATATAAAAACAAGCATCTTTTTGGGCTTCCCTGGTGGCACAGTGGTTAAGAATCCTCCTGCCAATGCAGGGGACACGGATTCGAGCCCTGGTCCGGGAAGATCCCACGTGCTGCAGAGCAACTAAGCCTGTGAGCCACCACTACTGAGCCTGTGCTCTAGAGCCCGTGAGCCACAACTACGGAAGCCCGTGTGCCTGGAGCCCGTGCTCCGCAACAAGAGAAGCCACTGCAATGAGAAGCCCGCACACTGCAACGAAGAGTAGCCCTCGCTCGCCACAACTAAGGAAAGCCCGCACACAGCAACAAAGACCCTATGCAGCCAAAAATAAAAAAAAACCCCAACCAAACAAAAAAAACAAGCATCTTTTTACTTACTAACCTGTTCACCTTTTGATCTCTGCATCATCATATACTTATTTTTTAAAGGAAAAACAAAATTTTAACTTCAGTGAGTTCAAAGATCCAGCATAACTCCCAGGAATGGCATTCCTGTGGAAAATCTCATCAACTGGTGATGTAGTTAGTTAAGAAATTAATTTTTTGACTTTGGGAAAACTTTTGTCTGAACTTCAATAAGTGAGAAAACAGAACCCTATAGTGTCATTTTAAAAAAGCTTTTTGACTAATCATGAAGCTTCCCAATTCACAGAACCTCCTCTGTTGCTTACTGTTCTGAAACTGCTTTTGAAGCATATCTTCAGATTCATGCTCGAATGATCTCTTTGCTTGTGTCTCCCTGGAAAAAAATTAAGTTGCTTCCATTGTGACAGCTGGTTTTTAAGCATAGCTGTTTGTTGGTAGGAGGGGGCTAAATTCTTTCTCTATGGAAAGTGTGGACTTGAGCCATGATAGACTGTAGATTCCTACTGAGGAATGAAGGCCTTCTATCTCAAAGTAACAAGGAAAAGCCAAGGAAAAAGGTAAGTTTGTTTTGCTGGATGACTGGTTAAGATAGAAGCACAGAGGTGATCTGATGTGGGCCAGTTTAAGAAAGTAGCAGAAACTACATCTCAACAGCCCACCTAGGGTGATCCATTATAGAAGCAGGCACAGGATTTCCTTAAGAAAAAATAAGATGTAAGTTCCTTTTTGGCTCATGCTGAGATGAAGAAGAGTCTAAATAATTGTTGTCAGAACTTAAAACCTTGGGAAGTACTGGTAAGTAAGTGAAGTGGAAGGCATACTTCGTAATTATTCTCATTAGGAGTAAGGTATTATATTTTTATTTTTTTTCAGTATATTCTTGATTCAGTATTCTCTTATATAATATTTTATTATATTATTTACATATTACAGGAAAAAAGATATTAAGCTGGAAGAGTCTTCTATTGCTATAGGTAACATGCTAATCATCTTGACTTACTTCACCGATTTGATTTGATCTTATTTTCTCAATTTTCCCCAAATAAAATCTCTGCATTAATCTAAGAAGTTGGACATTTTGCCATCTCTTGATGTATTGCATTCATTCTTAGTTCTCTTCTCCTGCTGAATTTGTCCTGAGTTCTGAGATTCTTGTGCTTTCTCTACTTTACCAAATCTTATGTACCATTTGAGAACCCTATTCAAAGTTCTTCCTTCTCTGTGGAGCCTTCTTTGATTACTGAGCTCCATCCTGAGTTTTCTCTTTAACTAGTTCCCACTGATGGGTGAGGTAATAAACTGAAACGTTAATTTCTGTTTTTTCCCCATGGAATTAAAGACTTTCATAATAATAAGGTGATTGAGAAAGACCAAACCTTCCATACCATTCTGGGCTCCCTTACTCCAGGTACTTGTGACTTTAGAACCCAAATCAGAAGTTAAGCCCCCAAAACAAAGGCCCAAGACAGAAGGCTTTGTTTTTTGAATATAGGTCCTCTATGGGGAATTAAGCTGGGCCCTTTCTGGGTGAGGAGGGGGACACGGGTGCTTTGGAGTTAGACTGAGGTGGCCTGACAGAGGAGAAAAAGAATCAACTTCTCCTCAAATGAGGAAGGTGCCAAGGTTTGAGGTCTCTGCCTGTACACGACTCCAGTTGGGGTGATTGCTTGGCACACCTTTGGAAGCTGGACGGAAAAAGACACCCAGTTGAGAGGAACAGTGATGCTCTTGGGCTGGGCCCTTGCTCAACAGAGAGGACCATTGTGAAGTGTGTGTCTAAAACCCAACTAACACAGTAGTACCGGGCAGTCAGATGCACTAGCCAAAATGGCATCTTTGTCAGGTAGACAAGTAATGTTGATGATGAAGACCATTAAAGACTAAGGATCTGACTGATCCCGAGATTTTATGAGTCTTGTATAAGTCTAGGGAGGGGAAGGGAGCCCTAAAACTTGACAAAATTTCTTGCTAACTTAGTGATAGGGGCCTTGGGTTTAATTTTCTATAGAGAAATAAGGAAATGTTTCTTGTACCTGAATGTTGTAGGATAGGTCTGAACTTTCTAACAGTCCTTAACAGTATGTTATTGATTATTGTGCCTTTCCATTTTTCTGCATTTGTGCCCGTCTTATCTCTATAAGAAGACTCCCAGCTTCCCAAAGGCTAGCACCTTGCCTTGTTATAACTACAACTACCATCACAAATTATCACATCCCTCACACTGCCCAGCACACTTCTTTCCACTGAGTGGGTCTTGTCTGAGGGCTTACTTGCTCGGCTCTCCCCCACACATCACAAACATGCTAACAACAAGTAGGCACCTTGTGGCCCCTGAGGGTGCACCTTTCCTCTGAGCTATGTCTGCATGATGTAGTCCCAGGGATCTTTGTGCCCCTGCAGTTCTGGGTGATGCTCTTCACCCTGTCCTTTATCACCGTACCCCTTCTCATCAGGGAAGTTCAATGTTCAGTATGAATTCAAGGTCTAAGGCAATTGGTTCTTTTTAAGTGTTCACTGCATTTCCCACAATCTGTGCTCCTTCATTTGTGATTTCTGACACATGCCATACTGTTCCCATCTCTTTGGTTCCATTTCCCCCAAGAGACAGCTCATTGGGTCCTCCTGTCATCTGAAAATTCAGTGGAACCTTGCAACTCAAAGTGAGAAGAGACAGCCAATCTGTGATGTGATATAAAAGTGATCAGGCCAAACTCCAGGCACTCTTGCCTAACTTAGTGAAGGTAAACTGCTCGGTAACAGATGTCACAGAGATTATCTATCAATCAGCTTTGATAATGGGTATTTATATTTGCATAAACAGTGTCAGGGATTGTTTAGAATATTTTCACTTGGTGGCCACTGGGTGTCCTCATTTACAAAGTAAATATGTGATATTTAGTGTGGGTCACCAGAGAGGATAAAAAGACACTAGTTTTCTCTTTGGCCTTTCACATACTAGATATAAATTTATTGCTGAACTCACAACCAGGTCACATATTAGTATGTTTAAAAAGGTTCAGGTCAACTGTTAAAGTTTATAATCAAAAGTAACTTCTGCAGATTCCAGACATGAATTTACAAGGCTGCTTCCTCAGTCAGGGGGACTGTGATCCAGCTATTAGAATGAATGCGTACTCATTTGAAAATTGGCATGGGACTTCGGCTATCTGCCGGGAGAGTCAGGAGAGAGGGGCAGAGACGGTCTTAATTTATTCTTGAAAGAAAAGAGAACACCAAATATCTCCATGGGATATTTGTTAAATTCTGTTTTTATCTCAACTTTTCTGAAAACCAATTAAAAATAATAATGAGAAAGATAAAATATGTCCTTTGCTTGGGAAACCTGAAATAATGTGAAAAATAGTACAATAAGCTGTGTCATATAATGGTTATCAATCATTTCATATTTAAAGACAAAGAATTAAGTTATTCCTTTGTGGACCAATTATCCCATGTGTAAAAGAAAGAAGCTTGTGCTTCACAAGGATGCTGTAGGACAAATAAAATAGAATCTGAAAGCATATAGGGTTCCTAAGAAGAGAAACAGTATACAAGATAGATTTAAGGCATTACTAATCTTCTAATTATGGGTGAGTCACAGTTGTGTGACTTGTTCCTGATGGCAGACAGGAGTCAAGGCCAGAGCTCACGCAGCAACAAATATTTACTATTTCGACCACACCAAGGCACTGCATGTGACATACTTCTGGGCAATCACTTTGTGTTCCCTAAAGTGATTTTTGCATGCTTGGGATTGTCAATGCTTCTAAATTTATATTACATATATCTCTGATGAGATTATTTCCTTGCATGGCCAAAAGGATTTGTTTCCCCACCTTGCAAATTCTCAAACTTGAGATAGAGAACTACTACTGAATATATAACAATACTTGCCTTGAACTAGCTAACCTTTTTCAAAAGCAAAGTTAACTGTAATTTTTTTTTCACTAGTGTATATCCCCAGATTAATAATTATTTGCTGGCATGTCATTTCAGTATAGAAATTAGCAATATGATTCTGTGCCATAACCAACAATTTATACAGATAATATCAGGGAAACTAGGAAGATCCGACAGCTAGTCACTGCCTTGCAGAGATGCTCTCTGGTCTTACTTGGCTTTGCTTAACAGCCTTTACTGCTTTTAAAGGACCACCCACCCAATGCCTCTAGTACAGCCATCTGTAACTTTTAATCAACTGTTTAAATCTGCAGCAGTGTACAATAGTCAGGTCACTTTCACCCTGAGATTCTACTAAAGGATCGCCAGGTATTCAGAGCGTATGGAGAAATGTCTCATTTCTTCTAAGATCCTTAAATTCCTGGGATCTATAGCATTTTCTAGCCCTTTAATTAGTAGATTCATTTCTGAACTACTGTAACCCTAAGACACATATCTGCAGAGCCCTCCTGATTGTGTTTTAAGCTAAGCCTTTCTCCTTTCAGTCTCCTCAGTTTGCTCCTTTAATTTCACTTTGAGTACTTCTCGAGGCTCGGTGACTGAGCTCCACACAGCGCAGGTCTTATCTGATGCGCCGGCGCCTGGTGTGGTCTAAGACACACTGGCGTTTTGTTCTTGAAGTATGGGACTGATGTTCTGAAACCTAGACTCCAACGCAAAGGAGATCATTAGCCCGTTTTGAGTGTCTCTCTTCTTGCCGCCTGGTCTCCTCCTCCCCTCCCGGATACTTCCTTAGTCCTGTGCACTGGCAGCAGATGGCAACCATATTCCAAGGCTGAGTATGTACAAAATCATGCTATGGAGAACAGAGTGGCTTCAAAATAGCTTTCTATTCAAGTGGGATGGCGGGGACTTCTGGAGGCGTAAACTCATCTCTCATTCATTTAATCCTCCATGTATTCATCCAGGAATTTGTTTTTTGACATATCTTTCTACTGTCCAGCTAGTGGAGGGAGGGTGGGTGGGAAGTCCTCTCTGGAGGGCCCTTCCAGCATGAGGGCCCCAGGACTCTACGCCAACCTCTGGTTTCCCTGGGCCAGCTCTGCCTGCTGCAGATCACATCATGCCCTTCCCGTGAGAGGGGCTTGGGAGCACTGCGTGTGGAGTGGATTTCTCAAGAACTGTCTCCTTGCTAGACTGACAGTCACACGCTGTACCTCCTAGGCAAAGCTTTTTCACCTGGGAAAAGGGTGAAGCAAGGAGGAGGCTGTGGGGTTGCAGAAACCTCTGCAAGATGGCACAGTAATGGGAAGTGGGACTGGGAAAGCCTTTCCTTCTTGTTGTTTCAAGGTTTGCTGGAGCTTTCCCCTAATCATCTGTTTGAGCATCTTGAAAATAAGTGTCTATTTTCATGATATCTATCAAAAACAGGCACCAGATTATCCTACAAAGTCGACCTTAACCCTGCCATATTGCTACTAGAATCAAAACATGTAGCAGCCTACGTCCAACAGAAAGGGATTCTCTTTTCCCAGCATAAAAACCAGAGGGTATCTGTGATACACTTTGTTTTGTAGGTCTGCTGAATGAAAACAATTAGGTAAAAAATCAGTAACTCTACTTTTACAAACTGGAGCGATGCTCACAGACACACTATGCTCTCGCTTTTGCTCAGTTCTCCCTACCACATTCACTCATTTATTCATTCAATAAATATTTGCTGAGCACCTACTATGGCTAAGCACTTCTCTGCTAGGTGCTAAGAATTCAGCAGTGAACAAGATAGACAGAGTTTATGCCCTTACAAATTTTCCACCTGGCCAAAATAAGCATTTAATAATTTAACTGCTAGAATATTCCTTGAGGAACAGGAATAATTAATTTGTCTTACCTAGTATTTCTTCTGACTCTTTCTCAAACACGTTTCTCGAAGGTCCAGACTCCTTTAACCAAGAAGTTCTGTCTTAAAACTCTCTCTATTGTTATATTCATTCCTTTCTTGGCTACAATGTTGAGAGTTCAGATTGCAACTGCTATAATTTTTTTTTTTTTTTTTTTGGTGGGATTGCAACCCGGAGGATCCTTACTTTTCAAGCTACACGTATATTTTCTCTGTAAATATTGTTATCATCTAATTTGTGTCTTTGGATTCTGCTGATTAGCCATCAACATGTGATTTAAGGAATACAGCATATGAGATGTAGAAATCATAACTCAGTAAGTTATTATTTTAAAGCTCTGACTTGGGATTTCTACGGACTTGCACACAATCTAGTTAAGCACTTGATCTGCGACTATTACTAAAAGCCTTATAGCTCAAGTTCCATACCCGTGTGTCTCTGGAATTCTACACTCAGCAGCAAAAGTGCTCCAGAGTTGAGAGAAGCAAATGTCTGAAATTATCTACAAGCATTACCCCAAACTATGTAGGCACCATGGGACAGGAAAGGTTCACTAGGTACAATCAGCCAACATATCTTACTGAATTTCTTAAGATTATGTTTTTTTGCCAACTACTGCGAACTGCTTCAGAATGGAAGAAGGTGAGTGAGCTGAGTTATTAAGAGAATCCTCCTCGGCAGTGAAACACATTTACTCTTGCAACTTTACTTCTATTTCGATTTATTTCAAAATACTCTGAAGCCACCAGGCAGACTGTCTTTCAAAACAGGTAAAAGATGCATTTCTTTAGTTGTAAGTGCGTCATTTTGGAAGGGGCTGTCTGATGTGGCAGCACAGCAGTTTGCCCATTCTCAGGACCTGATGTTTTGGCCTCTTCAGGTATCAGGGCTGGAAGATGGACAGTGAGAGGATGCCTAAGGGTGCACAGTAGAGGCACGCACAGGTTCCACAATGCATTCTGAGGTCAGACAGTAGACAAATCCACTCTCCATAATCTGAAAATCTCTCATTGATTAGAATGTACTTGAGACAAAAAGGAACTTAATAGGTTAATACTATACTATAATGTAAATAATACCCTAAGCCTTCCCTAGACCAAGAAGAAAACGTTCCGAAAGCTTTTTTTTAACTTCTCTGAACCACAGTTTCCTTATCTGTAAAATGGGGTGTTTTGTAAGAATGATATAATGTATTTGACAAAAAGTAGATGCTTAGTAGTATTAGTTCTCTTCCAATGTTAGAAAACATAAGAAAAATGGGGGAATAAAAGAAGGCAAAAAGATGATGGAGAGGCTTCCCTGTCTGCCCAGGCCTGAATCCAAGAAGGGACAAGGAGAAGGGCATTGGTCATTTCCTGAAGTGAAGAACAGACCCTCCTACAGACCTACGGCTTCTGTCTCAGTCATTCTCAGTCAGGGGGAGGGATGGAGCACCTGCTACAACCTTCATTTATGTCGCATCAATTTTAGTTCATATTTACTTAATAATTTAAAACCCTTAAACTATAGCTAATGCTCAGATTCGCTGAGTGCTGTCCGTCTGGTCTGTTTTAGGGGCTTTCCATATAGCATTCCCTCTAACCCTTATAATAATGTTATGAGATAGATACTATTTGCATTCTCATCATGCACTCGAGGACACGGAAACACAGGGAGGTTAAGTAAAGGCATGTAAACTGCATGCATAGGCTGAAGTTCACATGAAAAAGGGCAAACAACCAGACCAAGGGGTAAGAAAACATTTTCAGAGCAACACATGGTCCGAATCTTAGTCCATTATCAACATGTTCAGGAAATAGCTTTCGAAGTCTGTTAGCATACCTGTCCCTGCCCTGCGGGCACACTGAGAACCCGAAAGAGCTTCAGGAGTCAGTCCACATCAGACATTTCCTCCTTTGCTTCTCGGTTTACTCTTGGGGGCCAGGTGTGAGGATGTAGATTCTGACGGGGATTTGTCCTGGGGAAGTGGCTCTTTCCTTCTTTTAGTTCTCTGACCCCAATCTAAGCGAAGTTATACACTCATGTCCAAGAAGAGCCCGCACATTGGCATGCGTCCGCGTGTGCCTATCTTCTTAGGAAGTTCATAGACTCTGAGAGGGAGGCCCAGTCACGGTGCCAGTGGAGTTTAAGGCCTCCAGTTCAGGAATTCCTCCTCTGGAGGGAGGGGTTACACTCTGCTTAAAGTCTCTGCCTGTGCCACTATGCAAGGACACCATGTCTGCTGGGGAGTGCCACTCAGCATGTCAGCCAAGGATTATGAGGCTGCTTCAGGAGCCTAGGATCCAATCACCCCTCTGGGACCTAATGTCAGGAATAAAATGGAATAGGCTACATTTAGGGGGGTTTTCTTAAAATTGGAAAAAAATATTCAGGCCTGCCTGGAGAGACCTACAATATTTCCCTGAAAAAAAAGATATACTTCCTTTTCCATGGGGTTAACTTCTCATGGCTGAAGTTCAGAATTTGCATGTGCATTTTCCATGAGACGTGGGATTACACTCTGTAGCTCAAATTTATATACACCTTTCTTTCATTATCTCCTTTATATCCCAGTACCGGTTGAGATACAAGGCAAAGAGACAATAAGTGATTATACAGGAAAGGAAATCATTACAGCAGAAAACTGAATGACAAAGTTAATTTAGTTACCACATCTTGAAATCCTTCACGTGGTGTTCTACGTGCCACACCAAGCTTTCTTAAAAATTATGCATGCCCTCATCTAATACTGCGTGAGATCTTGGCATAAAATTGATAACACGAACCTAGCTAAACCACTGAGGATAAATGAGTCGGAGGAAATTCTTTTTTGGAGTTGGAGAGGAAAGGAAAACCTCCTCAAGGTCCATTTTGACGTCAACTATGAATTCATTGTTCCCTGTGAAATTATAAAAACTCATATCCAAAATTCCTCCATGTGGTTGTTTGTATAATTTCTAGTAGTGAGAAAATCATTTTCTTATTTAGTTTTACAGTAATTTAATAGCAGAGTGAAATAACATTTCATTTAGTTGGTTCCAGAGCACCACCCTGAAGTAGGAGTCATTGCAGATACTGTGTGTCCAGGGGACTGTGGCCTTAGGGGTGTGTTTGACCATCAAAGAGAACAATACAGACTAAATAAACAAGTTAAAAATGCCCCACAAGTAATGAACTTGATGTCTTGTGACAATGCAGAAGTACATGAGAACAACATATAGGCTTGTTATTAGCAGCTACTTGAATTGGATCTATCATGAAAGAGAGTCACTGAATGTGGCATTTAAAAAAAATGGATTATGCTTTGAAATAACTTGTTTTAAAAAATTTTAGAAAAGTTAAAGGCTCAAAGTCTATAATATCTCTCCTCTACCTAATGCTCAGAGATTACTGAGGGTTAGTGAATATTTGTGAAGTCATCCAAAGAGGATGTAACAATTTTTGCAACACACTGGTTCTTATTAGCTCCAGGGAAGAGAAACCAATGTCGGGAAGAAGTAGAGAAAGAACTAGTATAATAAAATTACTGATTCTTTGGGCTTGGGTAGCGATTTCAAATTTCCTTTACATATATTTATCATCCCAATTGCCCTGTAAAATGAGAGATCTAATTCTCTCACCTTGCCTATTTAATTGCAGAGTCTCCCTTAATACTGGTTTTTATTCTTCAGTCTATAAATGGGCTTAGGGCTGCTGTATCGTAAAGATATTCACCACCCTGCTTTTGCATTACCTGTTCATTATTTCTTTTTAAAGTATTAAACTTAAAAAAAAACTGGTTCATTACTGTTGGTCTTCCATTCATTCTGTGTGCTCCTGAACCCTTTTCTAAGGTGTCTGCGTGATGCATCGGGCTCTGTTCTCTCGACAGCCTCTGGGAGGCTGCGGCACCCGCACTGCCTACCTTCTACCTTTCCTCTCCCTGCTGGTCTCTCTGCACTGTCCTGCTTTCCCTCCTATATATTAGACCATCTTTTCTTTCCCTCCTTTGCGGGTTCTTCATTTTCTTTCTCTTTCTTATCACTCAATATAAATATTTCCCAAGGTTCTATTTTCCTTTTTTTCTCTCAACAAAAATCTTCTTTGAATTTACTCCTACATTCATGGTTAAAGTGTGCCCCTCTAGGGCTTCCCTGGTGGCGCAGTGGTTGGGAGTCCGCCTGCCGATGCAGGGGATGCGGGTTCGTGCCCCGGTCTGGGAGGATCCCACGTGTCGCGGAGCGGCTGGGCCCGTGAGCCATGGCCGCTGGGCCTGCGCGTCCGGAGCCTGTGCTCTGCAACGGGAGTGGCCACAGCAGTGAGAGGCCCGCGTACCGCAAAAAAAAAAAAAAAAAAAAAAAAAAAGTGTGCCCCTCTTGGCCAAAGCATTTGCTAGCCCTAATTTCAAGTCATCCTGCTTTACTCCAGTACCCTACTTGTAACTCAATGTTAGTTGTCTGCACAGGGTCTACCCCTGGTATCTCATACTCCGCATTGTACAAAACTGAATTGTATTCTGTTCCTCTCATTATTTCCTTTTCACCTTCTCTCTTTGATATCTTGGAATTATCTTGGATGATTTCCTCTCTCTTACCGAATACTCTGTCAGCTCCTGGAGCTGCCCACCCTCATCCACAAAGTCTGTTGAACCTGGATCTTCCCCATCCCCCTGTCACCAGCCTCCTCAGTTTACCAATAATCTGAACAACTGACAAGGCTTCCTGGGCTCTGTCCTCTCCCTCGTCACCCCCTTCCACATCCAAGCATGTTCCACATCCCTGTTGCTAGATTAGATCTTCCCAAAGTCCAGATCATGGCAACCCCTACTTAAAGCTTTTCCACAGTTTTGCCCCAGAATACAAACACCTTATACCTTACCCTAATGCCTAACCTCCAATGAAATTCTATTCATCCTTCAAGAGACCTCAAATGGAACCTTTCCTGATAAACTGAACTGGATGTTAATGTTAACTGGATTATAATGTATTTTATGAACTTTCTAACTTCTGTCTAAGATAATGGTGATTTGAGGGCATGTACTAAGTCTTAGAATTCTTGGTGGCAGCGTCTGTTTGTCTCCAACTTTCTACCCCTGCAGAACTCAGTGTAGTGCCAGATACCTAAGATACACTCTACACATGGTTGCCAAGCCAGTGAATCAAGTTAGTCGATGCTCTTGTGCATCCGGGTAAACAGGCATGTAGCTTTAACCACCCTGCAGGGCAGTTGGTTGTGCATGTATCTGATCTTCTCCATGCGACTCTAAGTCTCTGAGCACAGGGCTCCGGTTCATAAAACTGCATCTTGTACAATACCTAGGCTTGGTCCTCTACACGGAAAGCATTCAGTAAACTGATGGATAAAGAGTCCTGACTCCTTCTGGTTCAGAGAATGTAAGTTCTCTTAGACGCAGACTCAGTAACAGGCAGCACAGTATGGTGGGGATGGAGGGAGCAAGGTTCTAATTTTGGCTCTTCCACTCACTATGCTGAGAAGCTTTTGGTATGACCCTTGTTCTCTTTGGGCCTAAGTTTCCCCATGTATATAATAATAGGTTTAAACTAGCTAAACTTTAATCTGTTTCAATGCTGATGAAAAGTTGTAACTGCACACGTTCCTTAGAGAGAACAGTAGATGTAGGAGCAGAAGAAAAGCAAAAAAAAATAAAAATAAAAAAAGCAGATGTGCTTATTCAGCACGTGGTAATAAGAGGTTTCACTACAGTACCTGGTATGAAGTGATTGGTGGAAGGATCTGACTTGAAATTTCTAGAATCTTCAGGCATGCCCTCAATCAAATGATCCTTCTCTGAAGGCAGTAGTACATGTGTGTGTGTGTGTGTGTGTGTGTGTTTTTAAGTCAGGATGTGAGAGGCCCTGACAGATATGGAGGAACACTAATTTCATATAACGAAATTTGCCACAAATTTTGGAAGGAAGCACATATGAAAACCACAAATTTCAGAAGGAAGCACATATGAAACTGTCACCAGCAGCTGCAGATAAGAATTAAAGATGTGCTTCAGCAAGACATGAGATGGAAAGATGAAGCACAGAGCCCTGAAGGTCAGCAATCAGCCTTACCAATTATACGTGGACAATCATAAGCACATTCATGCAATATCTGGCAGAGTGACACGGCATGGTGTGACTCAAAGCAATGGGCCATGAGACCAGATTTCCCAAGGGACCTGGAAGGATTTCATAAGAAGACTGATGGCTAGAATCTGGAAGGACCAGGAATCAATGACAGAGTTCCAGCATGGCCCTTACAGGTGACTCTGTGGCTCTGGGAATGAACCTCTCAATAAGAAAAGTTATTTTGAGCGATTCATCAATAAATTATCACTAGATTTTTCCTAATACTTTCCTACATCTACTGACCTCATGCAAAGAAAGGCACTTTTCCCATTAGAAAATAAGTGGTGTCTTGCTTTATTATTTATTTGGAAAGCAAATGTCTCTAAAGGAACATGTAGCTCAGCCCAGCTGACTTTTAGTGACAGGCGATGTTACCCAAATACAAACTGTCCTGTGAGTTTATATTAAAATGAGGCAAACCGTAAGAAGGGCTGAGTCTGGTAACTGAACGGCTCTGTTTTCTGAGAACACCATGCTCTTTTTTGTGCCTCCGTGGTTTTGCTTCTGTTCCTTCTGCCTGGAAGGCTGTTCCTTCCCTCTTCAGCTTTACACACACCTATTCCTTCCTGGTCCAGGTCTAATGTCACCTCCCCTGTGAAGCCCTTTCCACTGCTTCAGGAGGTTGGGAGCTTTTTGTGCATCATCAGACATTTTCATACCACATTTGTATGTCCCCTTTTACAGGTTTAAAAGTTGGGGAAAGTGTGTGGGAACACCATGAGTTCCTAAAGTGTGGGGACGGTATTTTGTTTGTATCTTCACCCCCGGTCCTAGCTGAGGTCTTGGCACAGACGCAGGGGTTCAACAGCATTTGATGAATGGCTAAATGGAGAAAGGCATGAGTGAACAAGGTTAAGAGTGACTTCTGGAAGTTACTGAGTCAAGTGGCTATGGAAGATGTCCAATTACATTAGTATTGTAGGGAGAGGACAATTTTTATTAAAAAGAGAAACACTTTCATAAAAAGAGGTAGGTTGTGACATGAAACTTCAAGACATATGACTTTTAAAAATAAATGTGTCCCCAGATATATTAAGTGGAAACTCTAGGAAATTGGAGCAAATAAAAAAAACTAACTGGCCTTCTAATGTGTAAGTGTGGGATTAACACTGAAACCTCTAAATAAGAGGGTATCAAAGGTAATAAAAATAATTCTAAAGAGATTATGTATCAATTAACTCAGGAAAAGAAAGGTGACTTTTAAAAAGGGAAAGACAATCTTTAAAGAAATGAATCCACACTTAATAAGTAAGAGGTTTACTTGGTTAATGAAATAGCAGGAAAACAAGATTAAACTGTTAGCAATGAAAAGGTAAATATATAATTCTTTATAGGAAGTAGAATAAAGAGGAATGTGAGACACTCTGGGGACAATGAGAGCATTTAGTTACATCAAAGATGCTCTATTTACTGTTTAACTGATATGGAATCTAAGAGAAAATTAATAGCAAGCCATAGGATAATAACTATCTGTAGTGGCTTATTTCATCCCATTTTGACTCTATTTCTTCTGCAAATTAATGTGACCCCAAAGTGTTTTCAGGATTGTCCAACTTGTCCTAAATTCCATAAATAAACTCTTTCAGAGAATGCTGTTTTTTGTCATGTCTCTATTACAGTTCTTCACAGATGGACCATTTTTGTCCTTCCAAAGTCTAAGAATAACTCTTTCAGTTATCAAGACATACCAAAATCCAGTTCAGCTGCTCCTGTGGGATTCCAGTTAGCTTAGACACATCTGCTGAGATACATGCATTTGAATCCAAATGAAGCTTTTGTTTGAGGATACATTTTGAACATTTATGGAGGTTTTTTTGGGGGCGAAAATGTTTTTCATTTTTTGGCACTCCAAAGAGAGATCTTCAGTTATAAACACTGCCTTCTGAGCACCTCCAGCAGAAATCCAATCTTTTCATGCGAACAGGTGCCTCAGGAAGTTTTTGGAAGGTTTTACACTGAATCAGCTTTCTGATTGGAAACTTTCTGAACACGCAGTCGAATTTGCCAAAGAGACCTTCAAACTTGCTTGAGCAGTTTTCACTCATACAGACATGCATTCACACGTACAGACAGCCCAAGTAAAAGCAATCAGAGCCCTGTAAAACTGAAGTCTTTTTCTTAAAGGTTAGATACTACACACAACCAAGCTAAACAAAAGGAATACATGACAGGAGAGATAATGAAGAAATAGCAAGTACAGAGGTTCAAATTCTCCATAAGCGTGTTCCCCTTAAAGCTTGACCTGAGCATTTAGACGATACATCCCTTCAGTAAAAATTCTATCTCACCCAGTTTCAAATAAACCTTCAAGTATTTGTGTTCTTAAACACTGTACCTTAGAGTATTGCTACTAATCCTTTTTACTAACAAACTTGTTCAAACAGTTATTTTTGAAACACTTCCCTCTCTAACACAAATACGTCAACCAGATTCAGATCTAAAGGAATTAAAAACACTGCTCTGTAAATCAGGGATTCTTTGGAAAAACCTCTATTTTACGTGGGTCCCTATGACTTTTCTTTTCCAGTTTGAATATAAACTGAAAAGCTGTTACAAAGTAAGACAACTTTTTAAGCCTTAAGCCTGAAGAGTTATTACAGAGTAAAATCACTCCCCCATTGGGCATGCCCAGAATTCAGGGGGAAATCTGCTTTGAAGTTGTTCTGATGGCCCTGGACCAGATGCTCTAAGGTGGCCAGAAACCTCTGTCTACACCCACTTAGCAGATTTCTGGCTCTTTATCAGGGACTAAGGTTTATTTGCAGAAATGAATCATTTCCTTCAAAATATCCTTTACCCTATTTACATGCTTGCATATTCCTTCCATTTTCTTTTCCCCCTACAGCTTTACTAAGGGAATTAATTATCTAGAAGAACAGGAACATACAGTAAGTACATCTGAGATGCAGGATGAGACACAGTATGTCATCTATTAGGCCTGGCTAAGACCAGCAGCTGATGCTAAATGGGAAGGAACACGCACCAAATGTTTTTTAATCACAAAGTTAGTAATTAATTGCTCTTTAAAATACATTTTATGCTTCTTTCTGTCTGTGTACATGAAATGCACATTTATTACATGCCAAAAATTACAAAGTTATGGTTTAAATGTGACTGGCACGGAAGTCCGGAAATCAGCGTTAATGTTCCCACAGCAACTTTAATTCTGTCCGTGAGCACACGTAGAGCTCTAATCGTCTTCTGTTCCAGGATAGTACATATCGATGGTTTGGGAAGGGAAGCTAAAGACCCATATCCTCAACTGTAGTTACAGGAAAAAAACAAAGGATAAAAGCTGTGTTCCTTTCCACGTAAGTGGATGAAAAACAATGTCCCCACGCCTGGTGTTGTGTAATCCGGGAATGAAAGAATCTGCTATAATGCTGGGACTCAAGGGGACAGTTTCTTTTGCTGTGGGAACCTGAACTTTGCATTTCCTGACTTTGGGGTAATTAAAATGTCAGCCTTAATGTGGCATTAATGGAGTTTGCCATAAAAAATCCTCTTTGTTTTGTTCTCTAAAAAAATTGCTGACAAGTTCACACTGAACCAAGTGTACTGATATCTTCAGGCTTGGGGACTGAGGCAAAGGGGTGGGAGAGGGAAGGCCAATGAAGGTGGATGGCAAGAGAGAGCCAAGGAAAGACCTACCCGACTCCTCGACAGCGTTCAGCCCGGCAGGGTCATGCTACCTACCGAGCTAAAGTTAAATGCACCCTCACAACAGTTTGGTCATGTGTAAAGGTTAAATTAAAAATAAATAAAAACTGCTAATGCGTAGCGCATCTTGGCAAGGACACAAAAAATGAGACGATCTGATGAGGCCAGTGCAAAACCTGAGAAGGTAAGTAACCACGGATGTCAGCTTCCAACGAAACAAAGACATTGGACTTAGGTGGACATTAGCCCAAAGCAGGGAGACTGCCAACGGGGGTGGGATGGGGGTGGAGAATCGCTTCTCCCTTCAGTGGGAGCCTTACTTGGGGGAAAACAAAATGGGAGCATCTTGCACATGTACATGACTGTGATGTGCTACGGCTTAATAGTTGTCAAGAAAGGTTTTCCCGTGGAGAGCTTCGTCTGCTCTCCTGACTTGGTTTAGTCCTGTTAAGTGTTTAAAGGGAGGGCCTGGCTCGGCTCATCCTCAGCCTGTGCAGTGGAAACTGTTCTGTCAAACGCCTAGGGCTTTGGTACCCTTTGCATTCCGAAACTCATCCTAATGCCTTCCGCTCCCATCATCTGCGTTTGTTTACCATGAGATTGTTAGAAAGGGTGACGAGGTGACAAGCTAGGGGGTGATGGGGGAATATTGCTAAAAGGTGATTGTAGTGGGTGCACTGAAAAGCAGCACACGTTTCAGTAGCGGTATTAACCTCATCATTTCACCGAGGAAAGCGTTTCTGAGCCACATTCCCTCTTGCTTTGACTTTTACTGGGATCTTCTGCTGAATTTGAAGTGGCTCGCAGGTTAAATAGCCAACTGAGAATTTAAGGGGTCGGACTTGTTCTCTTTGCTCCAAAACACGGCCTGTGTCCTTGAGATGCAACAATGCCATGGCTTGCCCACCCTGATCAGTTCATATGCAGAGCTGACTTTTCTTCCATGGGGATGCTTACCCATCGTGTTCTATAACCTCGTCACCAATACGAGCAGTTGAACATTTTCAAGATGCCTGTTTCGAGCCAGGAATGCCATCTCTGGGCTCAGAACTGAGAATGCAGGCTGCTCATTCAATGAGGGCAAATCCACAGACATCCCCCTCTTCCCCTCCCTGTATTTGAACAAGGTAACTACTAAGCACGGCATTCATCTATCTGGGTGTCAATTTTCTCAGTTTTCTCATCTGTAAATTGGGAAGAATTATGATGACTGATGGGAAGCAAATGGACATTAAGGCATGACTAAGAATAATTTTGCTAAGCACATGACAAATAAAAAGGTGCTGTAAAAATTCAGGCACTTGTGAAAGCTTGGAACACCACATACTGGTGGAATGTTTCTTTAGTTAAAGATACTAACAAGTCAAGGGCACTATTTTTAAATGCCCCAAATCTGTTAGTTCTAAATAGAAACTGAATATTTTACCTTAAAGAAATTAGGCTTTTAAATTAATCTACGGTAAGAGTGACATTTGAAAGTAAAAAAAAAAAAAAAAAAATCCTCTTGAATGCAAGAAGAGCATCCAAAAATCTTAACAGCTTAAAATAAACCTCTTTCCTGTCTTCTCTCAAGCAAACTCCAAATGGACAGATTTCTGTGAATCTTTCCTCAAAACAATTTTCTTCTAAGTGTAGGCTCAAATCAGGACAAACTACAATCCAAATATATTTGGAGAAAAGTATAATCAATTTAAACAACAGGTTGGAGCAGAGAAGGCTTATACATCTTAATGGCAAAATCAGAAGGACTTTCTGAACAGCTGGAGATTAGGCTTCTCCTCCCTATTTGTTCTCCTTCCAGCTGTATTCAGACCTTACTGAGCTTGGATCCACTGGCTTCCTCAGGGTCACCAAGGGGCTGTGCCTTGTACGTATTCCAAGCTAACGCCAAGGCCTAGTCAGATGATGCTTATGGTAAAGTATAATACACAGAGCCCAGTGCTCTTTCTATTCAGCAAAACATTCATTTTATTGTAATGGGATTTCTGGGCTAAGGCCATTCTATGTAATCTTCCCCATAAGCTGTGGCAGAAAGCCAGGCATTGGAGGTCTGCACGCAGGAGCTCCAGGTCCTTCTCCACAGGAGCAGGCTACCTTCCTGGTAGGTAGGGACAGTACACACATGTCTATGGGCATCGTGCCATGCTATTTTCCAGTTCTTCCTGTAATTACTATTAGTCTGGAGACTGCCAGGCAAGAAGGCCAAGGATGTTACCATTTTGATGGTCCACTGAACACAGTCCCTGCTTCTGACCCCCAAGTTTCTGTATAGAAGCAGCAGCTTTGTACAACTTACATGGGCTGCAGAGATTTGGAGCCTGTTATTTCTCATTCCGTTTTCTAGTGACAGCTGGAGTGTGGTCTCAGCTCAGTCACGGGTAGAAAAAGGCTCCTTCACCCAAACCCCAACCCCTAGGTCATGTCCCTTTATCCAGGGACTATTATGATGAAGAAAGTAGGGAATGGAATGTCCCAGGCTCATTCACCTCTCACCCTTTTTGCAGAGTTACGTTTGCTTTGTCAGAAAAATAACAACAGGAGATTTAGAATCTCATTTCCTAATTAATAATTTTTGCTTTGCGGACAGGATAAATGGAGTCCTTTTTTGAAAATAAAACTTTCTTGGTCTTATCTTAATCCAAAGACGGATACGCCAGCTTTCTGCCTGACATCCACTGTGGAGATCAGTTATGAATAGTTGTCGGGTATCTCAAGACTAAAAGGAATATTCTTTCCGATTGGACTCCAAGTGATTCCATTCCTTTCCATTGTCAACACATGTGTTTCTTTCTCTCTGAAGTATTGAGTTACGTTTCAGAAAATACCTCCTAAACGTGATTTATCAAATTTCTTAAAATAGAATTTGAAGAAGTGACGACTCTCAGATTAGTGGGAAGACAGCAAAAACAAACAGCAACGGAGTGATTTCAGTAGTGACAATCTCATTAAGCTGCCCGTATCCAAATTTAGCCCATAGGCAGTTTTTTTAATTAAAAAATATTTTTAACCTAAATTCTTATTGGCTACATGAAGTCTGGGTGGCTTCTGAATTCTTGGAAGCCATTCTCTTTTCTTCTGTAAATTTATGCTGTCCTTTAACCACTTCAAAATAAATTAAAAACTGGAAAGACAGAAATTCAGCCAAGCTACAATAACTAATGCAAAGCTGACTTGTGTTATGTAATCTCAAAATGGAAGTTTCCTTTTGAGGTCCATATTTGGCTGTTCAATTTTGTCATGGTGGAAGTACCATTATTCAGATCATGGGGACAAAAGAATAATTAGAAAACAGCAACACGGCTTCTGTGTTTGAGTCAATGTTATGAAAGAGAATGTGATGGATGTAATTAATCGGCCTTTTGAGGCCAAATGGCTGGTCACCTGGTTTTGAAATACACTCTAGCTTTGAAAATATAGATGTTGGCTGACTCAAAATGGTGGCAAGTTACTTTTGGCTACTTTAGAAGACCAAACGGAAACAGCTTGCTCTGAATGCAAAAGAGCCCGAACCCGGGGGAGAAGCCTGCTCCCAGCACCGCGAAGACACCATCACCTTAGTGGTGTAAGTGGTGTACTCACAATCAGATGACCCGGTGTGAGCGTGAGAGTTTGTCAGTGAATGTGTTGAGTGGATGAGGGCTGGGCCTGGGGACAAAACAGCTTCAAAGTTCAGGCAGGGAAGGCCCGGCTTGGCGCTGGATCCACCCGGCTGAGTAATCTCATTCTCCTCAGATGCCTTCTGGTTTTCAGCTGTCTTGGGTTTCTTCCTGAAAATAAACAAAGGGCCCTTTGAAGGAACTGACTGCATATTTGGGAAAAGGCATTTTTAGAATCTGTTAAAGATAACTTGATTTTTTTTTTCTGAGGGGGGATGGGAGGGAGTCCAGTATGTCCCTTGTTTTAAAACAAGCTGATTCTTGTTTTTTTCCCTCCAGTAATGGCCTAACTGGGAACACATGAAAGCATATGGGCCAAGCAAACAGCACCACATTTGGACTCTGTTGGCTGCATAAAAAGACCCTGTCCCAGAACTTTAGACAGCTTGAGCTACGTATGGCTGACATTATCCAAGAAAGCATCCTTTTTTCCCCCCTTCAGAGTTTTAACATGGTCTGGAAAAATACTAGTGGAGGTTTTACCGTTCTAGCATTTGTCAGGAAGCTTAGAGACAGGACCCGTGGAGTAATGGGAGGAGCACTGGACTGGGAGTCTGGAGACTTGAGCTATGGTACTAGCTGTGCCTCTAACTTGCTGTGTGGCCTTGGGCACCTCACTTCACCTCTCTGGGCTTCAGTTTCCTCATCTGTAAAATAAAGGGCTTGGATTAGAAGGCCTTAAAGGTTCCTTCCGGTTTCCAGTTTCTATTCATGGAACACATTATGTAACAGTCAACTTTCTTGCTGTTATTAGATTTTATTTTAGATCAACACATAATTTCAAATCACGATCTAAATTTGCAGGTTGTACAGATGAGAGGGGTAGTGATGAAAGGATTTGTTAAAGTAGCAAATGAAAAGTGAAAAGAAGAGCTTAGACTCCAGTAGGTAAAGAAGGAAGGTGTCACACAGAGATCCTCTATTCCAACTCTTTACCCACGTGAAGCTTAAGATTCCCTTTGTTTTTTGATTTAGTGGATGATCCTGGAGTACAGGAGTGTGATTGTGTGTTTGGGACTGTGTGTTTGAAAAGAGATGGGTGAAGGGAATTAGAAAGTAATTGTCACTAGTTGTTGTTTGGGACCAGGAATAAGAAGTAAAAGAGCTCAGCCATCAGTCGGCTCCTCTTCCTAGAACCATGCAACTGATGTAAATGAATACTTAGCCTTTGCTGCATGCACTCTAGGCCCTAGTCAAACCCAACTGGATTACTTGTCATACCCTGAACATCCCCCCAATTTTCTTGGTTCTGTGCCTTTTTTATCATCATGTGTATGGTGAACAGAAAAAGTATTTTCTTTTATTTTTTTGCAGGAGAATATGTGTGGTACAGAGTTTGTTGTGAGTAGGTCTGTTCCCATGTTTCCCTTGTTTCTCTAAGCATGGCAATGGACTTGTTATACAGAATATTTTGTATTGAAATTTGTTGTACTGGGTAGTTAAATCTGCCCTTGCAGAATATGGTGTTATGATTAGCATGCTGTGTTTCTGGTCCAACAGGTTGTGAAATCAAATCTGCTTTTCCAGAGGGCAGGAGGCAGAGATGGCATGGTAAAGATGAAAATAGAAGGAGAGCTTTCAGACATACTTTTCAGGATGGAGGAAGCCAGGGCAAAAGCAACAAATTGGATTCCTTTACCCACCCTTTGTTGAATGGGTGACTAAGGAACAAACCCCCAAATCTTGAGGGTCTACATGGACCTTCAAGGAGCTTGTTTCTGGTTTTCAGTGTAGGGAAGTATCCGAGATCAAAGTTTCCAAAGCCCAACTCATTTTTTTCCATGGAAACCAACGCTTCCTCTACGGTCCCTATTTCTATCACTGCTGTCTGTCACCAGGTTTGTCACCGGGTTGGAAACCTCAGGGTCATACACATTCTTCTGCCTTAAAGCAAGTTTGTCAAGTCCTGACAATGGGGCTTCCTTCATATTTTGCACATCTATATTTCCATTGCTATCACCATAACACTTTTTATTCAGACTGTTGTTTACTTTCTGACTCCCATCCTCCTTGACTTCTCTACTCCCACAGCTTTGATTCACTAAATCTCAGTTGACCACGTTAGCTGACAGTCAAGGTGAATTCCATGTCTATGAGACTGTAAACTCTCTGAGGGTGAAAAAAATGTCATAGCTATTTTTGAATTCCCTGTGTTCACCCATTCGTTCCTTCTTCCTTCCCTCCCACTATTCATTTATTCATGTATTCATTTCACAAATACTTATTACGTGCTTATGATGTGCCAGCATGGGCTAGGAAATAAAACAAGCCTGGTTTCTGCCCTCCCAGGTTTGCTGTCTAGTGTATACCGTTAAGCAGAGCTGCTTAGACAAAGCTGTCATTCAATATAGGTGTGTTGATGGAATGAAATTGAGTTGAAATTAAAGTATATTTTGAGAATAGTTATAGTCTGAATCCCAATTAAGTTTCCTATTCTTTATGCAGCAGGGAAATCTACCTTGACTGGCTGCTTTTCCTTTGAATCCATGAAGTGCATTTGATAAGAGTAGGACCACTTTGCCCGCTGAAGTTAGGCTGGTCCTCATGAATCATTTAAATATCGGGATGAAACATTGACAGACATCACTTAACGGAAAAAAAAAATTTCTGATACTCATAAACAAGGCCTAGGCTAGTTTCAGATGTGTGCTTCAGGAAATTAAGGAAGCCCTCTTTCAAACATGAGTACGTGGTCAACCCACCACCATGACTCTTTTATTTTTAACTTTGCAAAAGTTGTATTGTTCTTTATATCAATGGCCTTGCTTCCTTCCCTAGATTTGATCCTGCTTTCTAACTGACATCTTGCACCATATTCTCCTGCTTGTTGTCTCAAGGGTCACCTCTGGAGAACATTCAGAGCACAGAGGCACTGAAACCACTTCTACAAACAGAAAATACTGAAAACTCAAACTTTGGGCTCAGCCCTTCATTTGCCTAACATCACTTTACTTGTCCTTAGACCACTGGGCCGTTTCCCAACTACACAGATAACAGAGAGACACTCATTGTCCTTAGAAACAATTCATTTTCCATCTCACTCTCTAATAGTTCTCTTGGACTCCTTTTTCCAGAGCTGAGAAACACTAAAACGTAGCAGCAATCTACATCTAGACATGCACAGGTGCAGTTATTTTGACCCTTTTATTTTATTTTGCAGTTATTTTTGCAGTTCATATTTTATTAAGGAGGAAAAAGCAAGTCCTCTAGTAATTAATTGAAAATCCCTGTTTGGCTGTGTAAAAGAATTATATAAGCACAGCACATCTGAGGGCAAGTCTCTCCAAGCCTCGGTGGCTGTGCACTATTCCCTGGAGCCTGTAGAGGGCAGCAGCACACCGGCGGACTCCAGGCAGCATGTCAGGCAAACTCCCCACCACACCAGAACCTTCCTTCTGGTCACCATGCCAAAGGTTGGTTTGCCAAGCTCTGGCCGGCCGCTTAGCCTCTTTTTTCTTTTCTCTCTCTCTCCCTCTCCCTCTCTCTCCCTCTCCCTCTCCCTCCCTCTCCCTCTCCCTCCCTCCCTCCATCCCTCCCTCCCTCAATGTTAAAATTATACACTCTGATGAAGTCGCCCCTCAACCGGAAAATGAAAGCTCCAGTGAAAAATTAGGCGAGCCAACGACAACAAAGAAAGAAAATGGGAGAAAGGAGAGAGGGGGCTGGTGAGGGGGAAGGATTTAAGAACAAGAAAAGGGCAGATGTTTCGTAAATACATGCAAAGCAAAACTGGGTGTACGCGAACACTTCCGCAGAGAAACAGACCAATCACTGTGCACTTCCTCCCGCCGCACGGGTGGAGCTCTGCATTCAAAAAAAGTGTGGCCGCAGGCACCTGCGTTTCAACGGTCAGTTCTGACATTCTATCTATCTCCCAATTGTCCAAAGAGAACAAAAACATTCTCATCTCCCCACTACAGACATTTCTGTTATGAGAAGAAGGCTGCTTCAAGAACTGGGAAGGCGATTTAAGGTGACGGGAGGCTGAGTTAGCCAGCAGGACCTACTGGTTTTTAACTCTCATTGTGCTGGCCCTGGCAACAAGTTTTGGGCTGAAACATATCAGTGAGTAAGGTTGTGGATGATGCTGGCTCTTTCCTTACTAAGACGGTATTTTATGTGTCAAGAAATATACGTGAAAACATACTGAGGAGATGGTAGGTATTAAGCATGTTAAATGCACGGAAATTAACTAGGTCGGTGGCATTTGATGTAGAGGTTTCACACTTCTTTGCACATATTGCACACATACAGTGATGGCAATGCTTTCGGCAACATGTGGCAAATAAGTATTTTATCTGTGTGAGCTCTCGTCAGCCTCCGGGGGCTGCTGAGGGAAGAGTGTTCTCTTCTGTCCTCCTCTCCCAATTGTCTCTCTTCCCTGGGCTCCCACCCTCTCCTGCACATTAACATGCCTTCCACTTATCAGCCTGGTTGGATAGAAAAGAATTAGTCAGAACCTCTTTTTTTTTTTTTTTTTTGCTGTACGCGGGCCTCTCACTGTTGTGGCCTCTCCCGTTGCGGAGCACAGGCTCCAGACGCGCAGGCTCAGCGGCCATGGCTCACGGGCCCAGCCGCTCCGCAGCATGTGGGATCTTCCCAGACCGGGGCACGAACCCGTGTCCCCTGCATCAGCAGGCGGACTCTCAACCACTGAGCCACCAGGGAAGCCCAGAACCTCTTTTTGATAAATACTCAGTCACTGGATCATAACAATTTTGACCCATGACCTTGCTCATTAACTCCTTCCCCCACCCCAATCATTTTGGTGTGGTAACTATTTCTTTGCTCTCCTTCCCAATAATACATGCAAGAGGCTTAGTAGAGTGTTTGGGAAGAGGGGCAAAGGGGAGGTGGTAACAAACCACCCCAGTGGGGGTTGGTAGTAGAACTGAGCTCTACCATCAGTAGCTGTGCACCCTAGGCAGATTCCTCTGCTTCTCTGGGCCTCAGTTTCCTCATCTGTAAAATGGAAATAATAATACCTTCTAGGGCTGATGTGAGGATTAAATGAGATACTTCCTGTCAAGTGACTGGCATAGCGCTGGCACACGGTCAGTGCCCCATGAGGGCAGCTCTTTCACAGAGAGCATCAGTTCTGCGGTTTTCATCATTTCACCTAGAAGGAGGCACTTCCTTTATCTTTTTTAATATCTAGATTTGGGCAGGGGCAAATGGATTGTAATTGCAGCAAAGGCAGAAAGAATGCTAGGATAAGCACACTCTTCTTCAACACGTTGATTTTACCGTATCACCCCCCTGACACCTTCTTTCTGTTCACATGTTTGTCACTGCTGCTACTACGCTATTAGCTCCTCTTGAAGTTGAGGGTCAAGCAAGCTACACTTGGCCTAGAGAAGCCCATCAAACCTGAGCACTATGGTCTATTCATTGAAACCAACCTTTGGCACTCTATCTTATCACGTCTTCTTACAATTTATCCTTTCACTGCTTGGTCTAATGTTCTCAGATCCATTTAAGATGTTTTCATGATTAAAATATTTTATTCTCTCAATTTTTCAAACTTCTTGGCAAGGTTGATTTATAATGTTTTTCAGTATATTTCTCCCCCACTGTATCAGTCAGGATCTTGGCAAGAAACAGATGGCACACTCAGAGGTTTTAACTGAAAAGAGTTTAATGAAAGGACTCTCTACTGGGGTACAGAGGAGGTAAGGGATCCTCAAGGGATGGTGATACACCAGGGACTAGCCATAGTGCAAGGTTGTTAATCTCAGCTTTAAACTGCTAAACTGAAGGAACGAGGAAAGGTGTGGAGTTCCCTAAGTCTAGTCAGAACTGGAGGAGGGAAGGGGCTGGACTCATAATACCCTGACCCCACTCTCCTCCCACTCTCACGTCTCTTGCTGATGCCTCCTTTTGCCTAAATTCAAAGGGAAGCCAGAGGAGAAGGCAGCCTAAGTAACGTCGTCCAGAAAGGTCGGTCTCCTGGGCCATGTATCAGGGCAGAGAATGTTCTGGGGTTTTGTGTGTGTGTGTCAGGGCTGAGGGGGAGATAAATAAGCATACCTATTTTTCCCCTCTCCATTTCCTTTACCCTTTTCTTCTCAATTATACTTTCTGGAAGGAAAGACACAGCAAATCAAATGAAATCAGTTCTCTCTTAGTGTCCATTTACCTCTTTTGTCTATTTGTAATTTATGGGGGAAGAAAACTGAACACAAGCTACGTGAGAGCAAGGGTTTTTGGTTTGTTCTGTTCGGTGCCACACCCCTAGTGCCTAGAACAGTGCCTGGCACATAGTAAGTGCCCAGTGAATTTTACTTGGCGGAGTAAATATACTCATGTCTGCTGTGCCAGACGCTACATATACATTATCTCATTTAGTCATTGCAACAATCCAGGTAAGTGGGCAGGTTGCTGAGCCCAGTCGTGCAGGTGGTGTGGGAGTGGGTAGGCTTTAAAATCTAACACTCACTCACTCCTTACCCACCTCCAGGCCTTGAGACTTCACCCAGGTATTGTGAATCCATAGGGAGGGATACATTTGTAATTAGTCTACATTTTTATACCATATTCACCTTACTGAATGAAGGTTTGCACCTATCAAGTCTCTGTAAGTTTATTTCTCTTTTACGTATGAGGAAGCTGAGTTTCTGAAAAGCAAAGGCTGCAAGGATTAGAACTCAATTCGTCCATTCTCTAGGACCTGCAAAACGTGAATGCAGGCACTGGCATTCTGCATAGGGGAAATATGTCCAAAGGCACAAGCAGCCCAGCTCCCTTGTGGGCTTCCCGGAGATTTTTAGGAAATCTTAGCTCCTGATTTCTAGGTCTGGTTATGGGTTCTCTGCAGTACAGGAAGGTAGGAGTGGCAAAGACTCTCTTCCCTCCCAAAGGATAAACCAGGCTGAAACTTTGGAACCAGGCTGCATCCTGGTGTGCCTGTGATACCTGCACCGGCAATAGTTACTCTGTGATGAAGTAAAACTCAGAAAACTCTCCAGATGTGGGGATTTCTAACGCATTCTTTCACTTGAACTTAAGGACGAATGAAGGTGCTTCCACAAGCAAGTTCCTTGCATGGGTATGGAATGAGGACACTCTATTTTTGACATTTTGTCATGTCTTTAGTCCCCAGTCCCTCGAGCGCATTGGTACTGTAGATCAGTCTAATGGTTCCCACCTCCAACCTGGCCAGGCCTGCCTGCCTATTGCCTTCATATCTGTCACCACCAATTACAATTCAGGTGACTGACAGCACTAAAGGTAAAATGCAATGCAAAATAAAACAACACAAAACTCTGACTTCATCCCTTTGGGTTTGATTTATGCCAGAATAGTTAAAGACGTAGAAAATATGAATGTGAAAATCCTACCCAAAGCCTGAGAGGGATGTTAGTCTCCCAGGTTTGGCATTTTCCAGTAACAGAGATGTCTGTAAAACACCATCCCGTTACCTGCCTCACACCGTATAGGAAAATGTGTAAATATAACAACCAGAATGAGTTTTTGTTCTAAAATGTATAATTATTTTGTATGCATAGCCTCTAAGTAATTTAAATTTCTGGCTTTTCTAGTAAAAGAGAGCATATATTCATCTGTTACTTCTAGCAATGATCAATGAATACTTGATGTCACTCTTTCATCAGTATTTTTCTGTAGGCATCATAGCTCCTACCCCAACTTATTTCTGCAACTTGACTTGCAAGGGTTGTACTTCTCCTACGTAAATGTCTGATGCGGAGGGAACTAAATCAAGTGCTCAGAGCTATGCATCCAGAGGGCAGAGCTGACCTGGGCACAATGGTTTGAGATGTGGCTGAAGAAGCCCGCAGCTGCAAGGGTGGGTGTTGGCCCCCTTGAACAACAAGGAGACCACAGCATGGGACACAGAGATGCAGCTACATCACAGGTGGACACAGGCATGGAAAGCTGGCTCACGGATGTGTCCAGCGTGGCGTGAAATGACAAGCTGCAGTGAGATTCAACAGAGTGGCAAAGAAGGGTGATGAGAAGCAAACAGATAGGGCTGGAGCTGCCACCGCTTCAGGCAGAGGCGCAGATGACCAAGCAGAGCAGCACCGGTCCCTGCAAGGTGCTCTCAGATGCAGCTCAGCACAGCCACCCAGCGAGGCAGGCGCGATGCTACCCAGGGTGCGCACTGCAGGCTGGAAGCGGAGAACCAATGCAGGCACTTCAGGACTGAGTCTGGTTACCTTGCCGCATCCAAGAGATGAAGGCATCTAAAATTTCATCTGCTCTTACAATTGTGTGAGTTTTTTAAAAAAATTAAACAAAGTGAACTAAGAAGCCTTTCATTGGAGGCGTAATGTACTCACAGTAGTTTTCAAATAAATGGTGTCACTCTTCAGGTAAATCACTCCAAGGCTTGGGCCTAGTGCAGATGTTCATTGGGGCAGGGAGCAGAGAGCGGCTGCATCTGGATCAGACAAGGAACAGACAAAGATAAGGCTGTTAAATGAAGAGGTGATGCTGATCGCTCATTCTATAGAGCCAGAACCGTGGGACTTGGTTGAGAGTCGGGTCCTGCACTTTGCACCAGAGAACAGTGAGTCAGGGGAGGGCGATGGAGAGGGCGTTGTCCAGGCCCCATTTTCAGTGTTTCCACCTGACTGCCTGTCTGGTGTGAAGCTGTCAACAGCACCCGCCAGTGTGGAGCTGACGGTGTGATCCTGAGTTGGAGTTGAGGTGGAGGGTGAGGGTAGGGGAAGCCTGGCCACAGCGGACTTTTCTTCCAGTGTTCATTCCACCGCAACCTCTCTCTCATTGCTGCTCTGAGATTTTTTTTTTTTTTTTTTTTTTTTTTTTGCTTCATAACAAAGTGAATCAGTTATACATATACATATGTTCCCATATCTCTTCCCTCTTGCGTCTCCCTCCCTCCCACCCTCCCTATCCCACCCCTCTAGGTGGTCACAAAGCACCAAGCTGATCTCCCTATGCTATGTGGCTGCTTCCCACTAGCTATCTATTTTACGTTTGGTAGTGTATATATGTCCATGCCTCTCTCCCGCTTTGTCACAGCTTACCTTTCCCCCTCCCCGTATCCTCAAGTCCATTCTCTAGTAGGTCTGTGTCTTTATTCCCGTCTTACCCCTAGGTTCTTCGTGACTTTTTTTTTCTTAGATTCCATATATATGTGTTAGCATATGGTATTTGCCTTTCTCTTTCTGACTTACTTCACTCTGTATGACAGACTCTAGGTCCATCCACCTCATTACAAATAGCTCAATTTCGTTTCTTTTTATGGCTGAGTAATATTCCATTATATATATGTGCCACATCTTCTTTATCCATTCATCCGATGATGGACACTTAGGTTGTTTCCATCTCCTGGCTATTGAAAATAGAGCTGCAATGAACATTTTGGTACATGACTCTTTTTGAATTATGGTTTTCTCAGGGTATATGCCCAGTAGTGGGATTGCTGGGTCATATGGTAGTTCTATTTGAAGTTTTTTTAAGGAAACTCCATACTGAGATGCTTGCCTATCTTAAAAACGCCCACTGACCTGGCCATGTATCTGAGCTCTTGCCTTCTCTCCACCCTTTACTACAGCCTCTGTTTTCTGCCATATCCTCTAACCCCGAGGAGTTCAGCCTCAGGGGCTACAGAATGGACCCTTGTCTGTCTCAGAGCCACAGGCCCACAGGTCTTTTCCCAGGACTTTCCCCTTTGGCTGCACTGCGCCCTGATGACCACTGTATTCCGGAAACTCTCCTGCCTTCTCATTGGGACGCTGCACCATCCAGACTTCCCACTCTCAGTTCTCTTCTGCCCTTTCACTGGCCTGCCTTTTCTCTCCTGTTTCCTAAATGCAGACAGGCCTCAAGATTCTCTCTCTCTCCTCAAGCTTTGCCTACACAGCCACCCTCCATGGCCTCAACAGTCACTTCTCCACAGAGAACACCCACATGGCTATCTTTAGTTCTCATTTGTCTACAGAGCTCCAGACCTGCATTCTAAATAACTGCTGGTTATCGGTTCATTGATTCATTTGCTTGTTTGTTCATTCATTCATTGTTTACATAGACTCTATTAGGCACCTAGAAAAGATGAATAAGATGGGGCCTCTAACTCAGAGAAGCTCACGTCACCATCATACACTGCACAGGCACTTCTAATTCAGAAAGTTTCCAGCAGAATTCATTGCCCTTCCCTCAAAATACATTGCTTCTCCAGCCTTCCCATTTCCTGCTACTGGTACCATCTTTGTCCAGTTACTTGTGCCTACAATTGAGGAGTCTTCTTTAGTTCCTCCTTTTCTTTCATTTCCCATATCCAATCAGCTGCCAACTCCTGTGATTTTTACTCAGGCTGTGAATCAATACTCACTTTTTATCCCAACACCTATTTATCCTTTTATCACCTGTTGCCTGGACTTCTGTGAGTGCCTCCTAACCGGCTTCCCTTCCCCCAGATCCTCTTTACCTCTAGTCCATCCTTCACAACAGCACTACATTTACTGTTCTAAAGTACCATTCTAAACACATTACTCCTTTGCTCTTTGCTTACTGGATTAAATGCAAACTTCTCGGCTTGGCATTCTAGGCTCCTACAATATAGCCCCAATCTAATTTCTTACTCTTTTTTTCTACAGTGCATTCTATACTGCAGAAGTCCCACTTGTTCCCACCATGGGCATGGTCTTTCCTCCCCTTTCCCAATGTCTACATAGAGCTTCTTTAGGGGTCATCCAAACACCACCTCACTTATGAGACATCTTCCAAAGGAAAGTGCCCTTCTCAAATCCTTAAGCACTTTTTGCACCACTCCCTTCCCACGTTCCATGGACTCTAATAATTATTTGTGTAATTTGTCTCCCCCCACTTAAGCTTCTTGAAGGCAGAGGCCATTTTTACTTTGTGTACTTTTTACTTTGTACCCATAGTGTGCAATGCCTTGTACACAGATTAGTGCTCAGCTGATGTCTGCTGATTCAGACCCCAAATAGCCAAAGCAATTTTGAGAAAGAAAAATGGAGCTGGAGGAATCAGGCTCCCTGACTTCAGACTATACTACAAAGCTATAGTCATCAAAACAGTATGGTAATGGTATAAAAATAGAAATATAGGTCAATAGAACAGGATAGAAAGCCCAGAAATAAACCCACATGCCTATGGTCAATTAATCTATTATAAAGGAGGCAAAACTGTATAATAGGGGAAAGATAGTCTCTTCAATAAATGGTGCTGGGAAAACTGGACAGCTACATGTAAAAAAGTGAAATTAGAACATTCTTTAATAACATACACAAAAATAAGCTCAAAATGGATTAAAGACCTAAATGTGAGACCAGACACTATAAAACTCTTAGAGGAAAACATAGGCAGAACATTCTCTGACATAAAGCGCAGCAATATTTTTTTTTGATCCATCTCCCAGAGTAATGGAAATAAAAATGAAAATAAACAAATGCGACCTAATTAAACTCAAAAGCTTTTGCACAGCAAAGGAAACCGCCCTGAACAATGAGGGGTTGGGGTAGATGAGCTTTAAGGTCTTTCCATAAACAAAACGAAAACACAACCCACAAATTGGGAGAAAATATTTGCAAATGATGTGACTGACAAGGGATTAGGCCCCAAAATTTAAATACAGCCCATGAGGCTTAAAATCATCAAAACAAACAACCCAATCAAAAAATGGGCAGAAGACCTAAACAGACATTTCTCCAAAGGAGACATACAGATGGACCAGAGGCACCTGAAAAGATGTTCAACATCACTAACTATTAGAGAAATGCAAATCAAAACTACAATGAGATATCACCTCACACCAGTCAAAATGGCTATCATCAAAAAATCCACAAACAATAAATTCTGGAGAGGGTGTGGAGCGAAGGGAACCCTCCTACACTGTTGGTGGGAATGTGAATTGATACAGCCACTATAGAGAACAGTATGGAGGTTCCTTAAAAAACTAAAAATAGAGCTACCATATGATCTAGCAATCCCACTCCTGGGCATATATCCAGAGAAAAACATGGTCCGAAAGGATACAGTTCATTGCAGCACTGTTTACAATAGCCAAGACATGGAAGCAACCTAAATATCCATCAACAGAGGAATGGATAAAGAAGATGTGGTACATATATACAATGGAATACTACTCAGCCATTAAAAGGAATGAAATAATGTCATTTGCAGCAACACAGATGGACCTAGAGATTGTCATACTGAGTGAAGTAAGTCAGACAGACAGAGAAAGAGAAATGTATGATATTGCTTGTATGTGGAATCTAAAAAGAAATGATACAAATAAACTTATTTACAAAACAGACTTAGAGAACTAACTTATGGTTACCAGGGGAGAAGGGTGGGGAGGGAGGGATAGTTAGGGAGTTTGGGATTGACATGTACACACTGCTATATTTAAAATAGATAACCAACAAGGACCTACTGTACAGCACAGGGAACTCTGCTCAACGTTTTGTAACAACTTAAATGGGAAAAGAATTTGAAAAAGAATAGATACATGTATACATATAACTGAATCACTTTCCTGTACACCCGAAACTTTCACAACTTTGTTAATGAACTATACTCCAATATAAAGTAAAAAGTTAAAAAGGTTCTAAAATAAAAAGTTTATTAAAGAAAGTAAAAGCAATCAAGATGCTTGCTTAGAGTCATGGAAGCTGAGATTGAACTGGAAAGACCCTGAAGCCCATCTACTCCAACCCCTCTTTTTTCAGATGAGGACGTCAAGGGAACTGACTTGCTCAAGGCCACGTCCTTACTAGCAGCTGAGCAACGACAATTGATAGAAAAGGTCACAAATCTCTGAATATCTACCAGTGTTGCTTGGCACCAATAGACCCAGCAGACCATCAGCAGTGACCAGACCAGAGAGAGTAAGGGGTTGGGTGCATAGCCTGCAAGGATACACTGGGTTCCACAAAAAGAAAAACTTTGTTTCACTTATTCACTTCAATAAATCAAACTAATAAATGTCCTTTTATAGTTAACTGATGTTTAAAAAATGAGGGTGGATTTAAAGAACAAGGAAGCAAACTTTTTAGCATTACCAGCAGAAACAACTGTGACAATACTGCAAATACCACTGGGGTGATTCAACTCAGGGTGAAAAAGCAGAATGAAGAAATTTCTCACACTTTGGAAAAGCAGTGGGTTCAGCTGAAGTTCTTGGTGAGAACATGCTGTGGTAATTCTATGGTTAAATTCATCTTACAGAAACATAGGCTATTGGCAATCTTGCTATTATGCCACACCAATAAATCTTTTCCCACCTCGCTTTGCCCAGTATTTATCCTATAGGCTTGTTTAAATTTTTATTTATTTTCCTTTCATTATATCACCAATCTACTCGTAGAAAAGGATAGATGACTGCTTCCAGGTCTGTTCTAATTTTCATCCCTTGTTCTTCTCTTGTGGTAGACGAAACATTAATTGTTTAATCTCCTCTCTATCCTCATTCTCAAACAGAATCATTTTCTTTCTCCTGAAGATGTAAAGCCCAACAAAACACGTTGTGGAGATAACAGTGTTTACCTAGGTGAGGAAAACAGACTTTTCCAGGGGATCTCAGTAGATTTTACTTGTCCAGAAAAGCTCAGCTCTTAAATGCTAGCCTCCGGCCCTACAAGACTTCACCTGTCTCCCCCAGGTGAGCACCTTACTCACTGTTACTCACCAGGGGAGAAACGTGGTACTGGTCATTATATTCTCTTTGGCCAGTATGGTGGAGCCATGCTATGCATTGAGAGATCCATTAAATAGTAACACCCATGTAAATAGCAAATTGGGCTCAAGAGTTCCTCATAGTTCTTTTCTTTTTTTTAATAAGCAGATATTCATTTTTAATTAATTAATTAATTAATTAATTAATTAATTATTTTGGCTGTGTTGGGTCTTCGTTTCTGTGCGAGGGCTTTCTCCAGTTACGGCAAGCAGGGGCCACTCTTCATCTTGGTGTGCGGGCCTCTCACTATTGCGGCCTCTCTTGTTGTGGAGCACGGGCTCCAGACGTGCAGGCTCAGTAGTTGTGGCGCCCAGGCCTAGTTGCTCCGTGGCATGTGGGATCTTCCCAGACCAGGGCTCGAACCCGTGTCCCCTGCATCGGCAGGCGGACTCTCAACCACTGCGCCACCAGGGAAGCCCAAGAGTTCCTCATAGTTCTTACTAGACCATCACATGGCTGGACAGTTATCAACCCTTCACCAGACAGAGCTTCCTTCTCTTTTCTTCCCTTGGCAGCTACGTTAAAATGATAAAGGAAATCACTGGTCGATATGTCTAGTACACTGCAGTGAAAAATCACCTGGAAGCATACACACCCATTGTGTAATTACATAAGTGTACATTTTAAGTATGTCTAACATTCGATTTCAATTGTGCATTTTATAATTAAATGGAGACATAATCTTTCTGTCCTTTAATCACACTCCTCTTTCTCAGCTCCACATCCTCTTGCTATGATTTTCCTTTCACTTTTGGGCAAATTGTCACCTCTCTCCTTCTTCTTATTTCCCTCTTGCCTTAGCACACACCCGAGGGTTTTTAATTAGAACTATTGCACGGTGTGTCATATTTCATTACTTAAAGAGTAGTTATACTCTAAAAAGACTCAGTGAAAATGACTTTATGAGGTTTCACATTTATCCTTTTTCAATGGCGTCCGTATCCAGTGTACTCAGTTTTTAAGTCAAAAGGTAAAAGGCTGCTGGGGTCATACATTTTTCCCAGAATCTGGAAATCCAGCTATTCTCTCTGCCACTTACATCATCACTGTAATAAAGACTCTGTCCTGGGAGCCCAGCTGGCAAGGTTCTGAATGGTGCCAGAGGCAGAAGAGACAGTGGGTCATTTCCATTCCAGACTGCTGTATTGTTGACAGCTCTGCAGATCTGTCTCGGAAGCCCTTAGAGAGCAGAGCTGTTATGTAACACACTGCCACAGATTGCTGCGAGGAACTTTCGGCAGAGATCTCATTTCAGTATGGCCATTCCCCTTTGGAAATCACACCAAATCATTCTAAAATGACAGATGGGGCTTCTCTGACAAAGGCTTATGAAGAAGGTAATAGTAACAATAATTTGTTAGATGTCTAAATGTTGTTAGGGACTGCATGAGGTATTTTTATGTGTAAGTTCATTCTTATTTAATCCTCACAGCAATGTCATGCTGTAGGTGTTAGTATACCCATTTTACAGATGTGGAAAAGTGAGACTCAGAATGCTTAATGAACCATTCCAAGATTAGAAAGCTGTGGGTAGTGAGGCCAGAATTCAAACCCAGATCTTTCTGACTCGAAATCTGTGCTTTTTTTTACTACACAACAACTGCTCCAACACAGTATGGACACATTTCTAGTTCCCACTGTGATTTCAGCACAAGAAAGAGGTTTATGTTATTTCCATAATGGTTCAGAGTCACTGAAAGAACTGGGAGTACAGACCTCAGGTGAAGGAACTCTTTCAGAAACTATCACTAAGTATAACTCCTTCCTAGCTTCTTTCTATTTGAAGATGAGGATGCCTTGTACTGGTTTTCTCAAACTCTAATGAACAAATGAATCACCCAAGATTTCTGATTCAGCATGCCTGGGGATGGAGTCTGTGATTCTACATTTCTAGCAAGCTCCCAGGTGATGCTGATGACACTGATCTGGTACCACAGGTCCTATGTCTGACACTCACCTTCCTACTGAGGGTTGTTTTCAAAGGAGCAGTTCAAGCTGAAAAACTTGGCTAACAGCTCACACGGCATGCCTGGCTTCTGATTGGGCCAGTTTGTCAAGTCATCGGGCATTAGACATAATTCAAGGAGTTTCTGGCACAGAGCACATTGTGAAAAAAAATCATTTCTAGATCCCACAACTGGAAATTAAAATGATAATGTCTCTATCATATGAAGTTCCTATTTTTTTCCATTATTGTTATTTTTAACAATAGTATCTGGTAATAATTCAAATAACACCTTTCCTCTAAGAAATTCAATGAGCTTTACTAACCTTAACTGTCTAACAGCGATTCCCAGGTATAGAGAAAGCTGTCTCAAAGATCACAGTAAATTTAAAATTGTTCCACTTCCCTCCTTTCTTCACCCCAAAGGTAGTGATGAATTAGTGGTGAGGGGTTACTAATTGGCAAAGACCCACTAGCTCATAATTTGAGGCACAGGAAATTTCATAAAGCAAGGATAAATGCAAGAAATAATCAACAGAGAGATGGTTGTGAGTGCAGAGAATGTTGGTGAAAGAGAAAAGGAGAGCGTTAAAAAGAAGTAAGAGTAAGGAAAGAAAGAGCAAAATCATAGAACTAGCTGCATGACCTTGGATGAGTCATTTAACCACTAGGTGGCTCAGCTTTTTCATCTGTAAGAAAAGGAGGTGAATTTTATGATTTTAAAAGTCCTTTAAAACTCTAATAGTCCCCTGAGAAGAAAGATGTGGGAATTAAGTAGCTCATCAACCTGTTAAACCACTAAACCTGTTAAAGAAATCTGTTTGACTTTTAACTTTTTAACTAATTACCTGAAACGAATTCCCAAGTCTATATTACCAAACCCACCTCCCTGGAAACTGATGAGAAAACCATTTAATGAATAAGGCGCCAATCATGGCCAGAAAAACTAATCAGGAACCCCATCTTCAGCTTTTTGATGCTACAAGAAATGTTTTACTTAAAAAAATTTTAGCTCCTTAATTAACCACTAGTTAATACCCATGTCCAGAAGGAGTACCTCTGGTGGCCTGAGGACCCCTGGGATAGCCCTGCCAATAGAAGGTCCCACTCACTGTTTGTCCCTTTAAATCTATGTTACTTTTCTCTACAGGGATCTTGATTCCTCTTTGACAATTCATAAACTCTGTTAATAAGAACTGCACATCCCAGGAGCCTTAGTGTTGTCAGGAACAGTTGATTTTTGTTTTTAAAATAAGAGATCTTTGGGACCAGGTGAGAGATAGATATATAGATAAAGATATATACATACACACATACATATGCATATACACACATATATAGGTGTTTATACATGATATGATGATACTTTTTCTGGTTTTAATGAATACCTGGTGATGGAAACCCCTTCTCTAAGTCATTTGATACTGGAATCTTCCGGTCCAAAAAGGCTGCCGCAGGACCTGGTCATAAGGTCACTTTAACCTCCATAATGCGGATTCCAACATGAGAACAATTTAGGGTGCAGCATGTTATTTGGTGTTATATCAGAGTTATCTATACTTTGCCCCTCGCACTGAGTATGTTTTCTGGACATAACCATTACATTTGTGGCTAAATGGAGAAACATCAAAATGGCATTAGCCAGAAGAACACATTGTCACTGTCTCCAAAGTGAAAATCACTTCCCTCTTCCTGCTTTCATCACCTCCACAGTAATCTGGCTACCCGTATTAAATGCTTACTGTGCAGCAAGTCTTGTGCTTGGCACTTTTTATACATTATTTAACTTTATCTCTTACATTCACTCTTCAGAGATAGGAATTATATTCTGATTTTATAGATGAGGAAGCTGATGTTTAGGAAAGGTGAAGTTTTTTTTTGCCATAGATCATGAAGCTAGAGGGTAACAAAGCAGGGCTCTAGGGCCAGGTTTTAACCACAATGCTTTGGGGCTTAACCTACACCAAGCTGTGATCACTAAACAACTGATCTCCTGCCTTCATTCCGCTGCGGTTTATTTGAGGTCCTCATCATAGGCTTATGGTATTAGATTCTCCATCATGGTCCACTAATGCCTTCTTCAATCTTTTTTTAAACTTTTCCAAAACCTTCTATGCTTGATTTATGTTTTCCCTCCCTACTTTCATTAATATGTCAACCTAAAACCCATTACCATTTTTTTCGACAGACTTTTATCATCATCTTTTTCAGCTACTTCTTAGCCCTCATTCTCATTCCAAATTACTCTTTTGAGGCCTCACATTTGACCTCAAGTGTTCTAACCCCAGCCTGAGAATTCCCCTTCCTTAATGCCTAAGAAACCTACTCTTTTCACCTGGTCCATTAGTAGGCTCCTGCTGGCTTCACCGGAAGTCTTTGTCCAGTCTGACCTTACCCCATGATCAACCATTTCAACACTATTCTCAACAACTCTCCAGATTTCCTTGCTCCCCTGGGCTTCTATGTACAGGGCCTCTTCTTACGTTATTCAGTTATGAATCCATATCACCACTCACCATTCCCTCCCACTCTCAGTACGAAACCCTACACATGCATGCCATCTGTACCCTTACTCCTTGCTCAGTGTTGTTTCTGAGTACAAGCCTGCAGTAGTTTTTCTTCATACGTTTTACTTTATCAAGTCTCATTCTTCATTCTCTTTTTCAGTTGATGATCTTGCCTCCTACATTAGTAAGAGGATCTACAGCATCCAGTGTGGTAAGCTCACTGGCTCTCATCTCCTTCTCCAATATCTCTAAAGTTTTATCATTTTGTTTCCTCAAGATATATCTTTACCTTTTTCTACATTCTCCTCCTATCTTGGAGTTTATCCTCTCTACTTCTGATCTCTATCCTTCCCTTTGGTTCCATCAGTGATATCTTTTTTTTTTTCTTCTGTACTTGAAGACAGAAAAAAATAGTAGTACTATTAGTACTTCATAACAGTACTAAATTAATCGTAACAGTATAGTGTTGCCCTTCAAAATCTTTACAGCTGGTATATCTCAAAGTGAGTTTTATAGAACACTAGAACCTCAAGACGAACCTCAGAAACGGTTCGTTGGTCAAACAAATACAGGAAACACAGAATACTATATGTCTCTCTTACAAACTCATAATTCCCATAAGGATATTAAAGGTGTTGAAGACCCCAGCATTGTCCAAACTTACTGGATTACAGAACCATCCCCCACTCCCTCCATCTTTCTACCAGCACATTTATTAACTTCAGAATATGCTTAGAGAAGATGCTTTAATGGATTTCCCCTGGCTCTAAACTCTTTAGCTTGGGTATGTTAGTTCACTGAATCTGTATCAAATAAGCCCTCTCAGATTTCCTTTCCATCAACACTCCATTTGGTCTAAACTGGTTAACTTACAGAATGTCAGAAAGACTAAGCACGTTCGTGTCTCCGAGCCTCTGAACATATCATTTTGGCTGCTTGGAAGGCCTCTATGACCTTTTTGTTATCTAGGCCTTTCCTTTCTTTCAAGGCCTGTATCAATCACGTATCTGTTATGAAAACTGTCTCAGCCCATGCTGATCTCTGCTACTCATTTAACACTTAGATAAATGGTTGTAGTTTAACCCCTGTGTCCTCTATCACTGGTAAGAATGTAAATCTCTAGGACATAGACCTTGGTTTACACATTATAAAAACTCCAGCACCTAGGGTGGCCCTTTGTGCAATACTAGGGGGTTATAATCGTATTATTAGAGGCCGTGAACAGAAATAGTTAACACTGGGGCATGTTAGGTCAAAACTTGATTTCTGTAGCTATGGGGTCAGTTTAATATGCTTAAGGCCCAGGTGAATGTACCACCGCCTTGTGGGGAAGAAACACCATCCATTATTACCATGATCACCTCCACAAATGGTAACATGTATGCTTTGGGGAGATGAAGGCTAGATCTAGAAGAGCAAAGGCAAGCTCTGTTCTTAGGTGAAGATGAGACTTTGCATTAGTTGACTCCAAATGGAGAGAAGACTAAAATAATCTAGGACCATCAGAGGACCCATGAAAGGAACCAGTGGAACAAATGCCTCTCTACCAATGAGGAAATCATCATTCATGATCATTAAATCGTGGTACCTGGATGATAAAGAAAAGCCTCTTTTCCTGCACAAGGAAGTCGGTCTTGTGCGAGGATCCACTACTTATCACCATGCCTGGGACACAGAATATGCCATTCTGCAGGGTAGCAACCACCGGCAGGATGTCAAAGGCCTGAACGTGCTCCTGCCTTCCAGGCATCTTCCAGCCTCTGTCTCTTCGGGTCAATCTGGAGACACGTTGCATTGACGAAGTTAAGACAGCTCGGCTGCTGCTAGCACAACATGCTACCCCCAAACAATGAATTCCATCATTCCTGTAAAGCTCTTTTTCTGCCACACCACATAGACCACTGAGCAGATTTTAAGTCTCAGGCGAGTGTGCAATAACCAGATATTAAGGGGCTTTGAGTTTTTCAGATTAGATGTATTCTGAAGTTAGGACTTAATGGATTCCCTAATAGTGAGTTTGTAGTGAGGCTAGGACTAAAAATTTGGTCTCTTGATGCCCAGTCAGGGAGTTTGATTATGAGAGAAACAGAGTATAGTTTTCTTCCTTAAAACTGCAGCAACATATGATTTTCACATTTTGGTAGGGGAGAAAATGAATTTCATTAAAGTATAGTTTGTGAAGTATTTTGCTATCTTCCTGGATAAAAAGTGGTATACAAACCAAAGATTTAATTGAAAACTATTTATAAGTTAAACATGTTTACTTAGGCTTACTTCAAAATAGGTATATATTGTATTATATAATGTATGAACATAGTAGGATAATGGTAAAAATGTTATAATAGAAAATTCTGTGTTGGTCCTTAGTTAAAATTCATAACAATGTATTATTTATTATTAGTAGTAATCAATAATAAGCATTTTTAAAACTGGAATTTTTATTGTGGGAGATTATTGGGTGGGTGAAGCTAAATGGCTTAGCTAATTTTCTGTCATGTCCCTGTTTAGAGTTGCTTTCTGAATAATTTACACACTTGAGAGTGAAAATGAAGGGTAGCATGACTTTGGAATGTGTCACAGGCCACTGGGTCAAGGCTGTTGCTTTCTGAGAGCCATGGGCAGTTTCTGCAGTAAAGTATCTTAATTTCTTCTTTTTGTTGTAAAACTAGTTTACTTTTATGTTCTTGGTGAAATTTGCGATCTCTGCATCTCTCTTCTGATGTCACACGTGGTGGAGATGGGGGGATACTACTGGCAATCTTTTCGCTGATTTACACCCATCAGAGCTTACGTGGTACTTTCATGGCCACTCTTTAAAAGTGAGTTCTCCCCACCACGAGTTACACAGATGAGAAGTCTGGGGTGGGGGAGGCAGGTTTAAGTTGCCCAGCTAATGAGCAGAAGAGCTTAAATCTAAAAACCATGGTTTTCAGCAGAAAATCCTTTTTTATCCCCCCAAATGCCATGGCTGCCAACAAGCTTTGTAGCAAATCCGAGAAGCAGAGGACTAGATGGAGAATCAGAAGAACTACCTGTCTTCTTGGATCTGATAAGTACTAGTTGTGTGATCATGGTCAAGTCACTAACTTTTCTGAGTCATATAAAATCATGAGCAAGGAAACAATGAATGACATAATTACCTTCCAGCCATAAAACCTCTCACCTGTAAAATGGTATTGATTAATAATGTGCTTGGCCTATCTCCCAAAGTTGTGAGGCTAAAATAAGCTGATGTATGTGGAAATGCTTTGCATTCTGTGACGTACTGAATCAGTGTAGTCTCAAAGAACAGCTACTGGAGGAATTAGGAAAGGGCCCCATGTGTGTCTACACACACAGCCAGTCCACTTCCATTCAGGTTTGAGGCGAAGCTGTACTAAAGCACTGGCAGCAGCTCAGATCTCACCCCATCCCTCTCCCCTTCCAGCGTGCTGCAGAGTGTCACTGGAGCAAAGTTACTTGAATGGGTGAGCCAAACACTCAAGTTCCAACTTTGCTGAGTAGAAGCCACAGAGAATTCTGAGCCACAGTGCAGGTAACAAGCACTGTTGCTCCAGGTGTGTCTGAAACATGGGGGAGACCCTGGGGAGTGATGTACAGGAAGCTGGGGAGGGAGGTCAGACATCCCTGCTCCCGAGGCCCAGTTTTCTCTTGTACACAGCTCCAGCCCACATGATTTCACCTGGTAGTCCCAGGAGACAGAACAGACCCAGAAAGAGCGGGAGCCTCCTCTCCTGATAACCTAAGTGCTCTGATTGAAAGGCAGAGGGTATCAGCAGAATGGCTGTACTGAGTCGGCATTGATTTCTCCAGCCTTTGTCTGCGTCTGGTTTCTGTCTCGTTTGGAGGTGGTTACTGTTACTACAAGCAGCATGAATCATGTCTCTGTTAAAAAACAGAGCTTCAATTGTCTTATATTACCCCTGGTAACTGCAAGTCTAATAATAGCAAGCCATTTACAGGTAGGGAGTCTGTCTTCTCCCAGACATACACGCACACACTACTTCCAGTGCCTCACAGTACAGTGAGACAGGCAGCAGAGGGAGATGGGGACAGCACGATTGACTTTTGGGGCAATTTTAAAACATATTGAATAATCACGCATCGCAGGGCCTGACGACCAACATGTTTAACTAAACTAGTTTTATAAACTGCAGGAATCAAGCATTCTTCTTCAAAGTATTTGAAACAGCAAGGAATCCAAACACACCAGATAGACACCTTCTCTAGCATCCTATTACTGTATAAAACCCCCAAACTCCAGCGATGGGAGGGTGTGCAGGGGATAGGAAGAAGGTAGAAGTTTCACCAGATCAGCAACTAGCTTGCACCAGATAGGTTTAATTTTCCAAGGACTTTTTCTTCTCTCCTTTTTGGGTGACCAGATAGAGATATTTCAAAGGTCCTTGGCTACAGTCATTGCATAATATTCTAGAGAGTGAAAAGCACTGAAAACATGGCTGCAATGTCCCACTCGTCAGGCTATACCTTGTTGGGTACTGTTACCTGAGCCACTTTCTTTGGGAGGGAGAACCTTGTATCTGAAGACCTGTATTTCCCCTATGAGCATAATCTCTGCCTTGTAAGACAAGATGAGGTCTTTTGTACGTGATCCCCACTCCACCACCCGTTAAAGTGATGACCAAAAAGCAAAATAAAAGGACAGGCGGGAACAAAATGACTCAAAAATTATGAATGTAAGTTTTTCTTTAAACCACCCATTTGACTGAGAAAAAAATGGCTCTAGATAGCAAGTTAAAAAGTGTATGAGGAAAAAATAATCTAAATTTGTAACATGCATGTCTCCATTTCCTCACTGCCTCATCATGGCCATCCTAAGAAAAATCACTGCAGGCTATGTTTTTGGAGTGTGCATTCCCAGGAGCCGAGTAGCTCTAGGTATCATAGAAATTGGACCAGGGGAGGACTTCATGGAAAATTACAGAGAGAGGCTACATCCTGTCACTCATTTGGGTGAGGAGCACAGAAGGAAAACTTCCTTCTCTGTTTTGACTGTTCAATAACATGAAACAGTAGACTTGGCTAGTTCAAATCAAAGAATGCCCTAGGACACACCTACTTTAAGGACCAGAGCCTGGGCTATTCTGTATGCTCTTCAGCTGTTCAGGAATGCAGAAAGGCATATGGATATAGTTATAAGTCAAAATGGTTACGTTGCCCTCAAAATAGTATTTATTCTGCCTATTTCCTTTTGGAATACTCCCTACATCCATAAGCAAAAGAGTTTTGAATAAAAGGTGGAAAGAAGAGAAAGAAAAAGAAAAAAAAAGAAGAAGAGAGAAGAGAGGAAGAGGAAGGAAAATGACTAATGTCCTGTTATCCCAGCCTGCAAACCTGGCAGGAGTTGATAACAAAACCTCTACTACTGCTGTCTAGTAGTACTTGCTATGTGCCATGTGGATATGGTTTCTGAAGGAAATGAGTTCTAGATTTTCCTCACAAATACCCAAATGCAGAATAGTAGGGATCTTGACCATTAAATCACCCCACATAACAGCAGTGGAATGTAGCGGACGGGGCTAGACTCTTATTTCATTCACTTTGTGAATTAAATTGCTCTTTGAGTTGGTATGCTGGTGAACTGAATGTTTTAATAAAAACAGCCACGAGACACCACAGTTTCTTTCACAAAAGACTTTTCCCTCTGACTACTATTGTTGAATGATTCCTGCTTCTGGAAGAGCAGATAGTTTGCCTCTTCTCCTTTTCGTGGTCTCAAAAGCCAGGCTCTTCTATGCATGTGTGAAGAGATTACACTCACCTGGTATTTCAGGGCACTATGTCAGCCAGTTCCTTCACAATGGTGTGTTTGGCCCTCGAGCTAGGACTTGGTGGGCCAGACACATTTAAAATGTAAGAGTGGATTATTATATTATTGTGCGCTGCAACAGTAAGAGTATTTCTGGATTGTGGCTGACAAGTAGATCATAATAACCGTATGTGGTGAAACAAACCACAAGACATTGTATCAGAAGCTCAGAGGTAATATTTTCAAATGACCCAGAGATTTTTTTGAAAAAGAAACATGATGGATGCTTTTTCCCCCTTTCAATAAGCATTTATTGAATGCCTAATGTCAGTGATGGACTCTGTTCACAGAAGGGAGCTGGGCTACGCCAGACTCTCACCGTGTTCTTTCTCTTCTAACACTGAATGAAATATCAGTAAAACACGAAGTACAGCCTTTTTTCAACCTGATAGGCAATCAGTATGTAGTAACTGGCTATGCTGATGAGAGCAGGAGCTGGTGATACTAATGGCAGTGAGAAGGTCTTCCTTACAAAGGCACCTCAGTCTAGGAACATCCAGGGACAGTTCAGAGGGGATACCTAAGCAGATCTGGTCTGACCTATTTATGCTTTCCAACAAAGGTCCAGAACTCTAGAAACCTTGAAAAATCTAATAATATGATCATGCCATTTTTATTTTTATTTTATTTTATTTTTATTATTTTATTATTATTTTTTTTTTGCGGTACGTGGGGCTCTCACTTGTTGTGGCCTCTCCCGTTGCAGAGCACAGGCTCCGGACGTGCAGGCTCAGTGGCCATGGCTCACGGGCCCAGCCGCTCCGTGGCATGTGGGATCTTCCCGGACCGGGGCACGAACCTGTGTCCCCTGCATCGGCAGGTGGACTCTCAACTACTGCACCACCAGGGAAGCCCGATCATGCCATTTTTATAGGAATGATAGGATTTTTATGAAGAGGCATCTATATTTATCTAGTGAGCTTCTCTGTATTTGTAGAATACTCAGAATACTTCTGAGAACCCATCTTAATTTTTAGAACCATTTCTAAGAATCCAGCAATTTATTATTTTAAAATAAACTTCAAAGCAATTAATTAAGAAGCTTGTTGATAATCAAGACACACAAAGCAAGGCTGGTAGGATAAGGCAAAGTTAGAGTTCTCCAAAACGACTGCAGAGAAACTGAAGAAATGACAAAGTGTTTGGCTGGAAGGCATCTGACTGTAGATCAGACAATGTGGGTCCCCAGCCATGTTTGTCAACTGCTGTAGATATTACAAGTCATCAAACTTCTCCTGAGTCTCACTTTTCACCTATTTAAAATGGGAGTGCTGGATGCAATGGTCTTTAAGATTCTTTGCAGTTGTAACATTTGATGATTTTAAAGTAAAAAAAGTAATTCCCCCTTCCTCTTGTTTTGGTAAACAGGTGGCTTTCCCTTCATCTGTGTCTATGTGCTTTGCATTGGGTTTTAGGTTTCTAGGTTCTAGAAGTCACATAGTAAATTTTCAAGTCATTTTTCCTTGTGTACATGATAAAATGATAGTGGAATAACTCTCTCTTCCTTTCCATATCCGTGTCTCTTCTCAAATCAGACTTACACGCCTAACATTAAAAACACAATCATTCCGTCACTGATGAAGATTCTTCTCATCCTCATCACAGACCCTCACTCATGCTCATGCAAGCTTATCAGATTGGGTTATTTCTATATTTATGTCCTGGCTATTTTTTCTCTTCCAACTTGTTTATGAAATCCCTGGTAAGCATAAAGCTGCAAAAACAAAAACAAACAAATAAAACAAAACAGCTCTGTTTGAATAATTTACTTCAGTTAAGGGAGTATAAGAAAACATTCTAACACCCAGGGGAAAAAAAGCTTTAAAAAATACTTCTGCCATAAAAAGAAATGAAATTGAGTTATTTGTAGCGAGGTGGATGGACCTAGAGTCTGTCATACAGAGTGAAGTAAGTCAGAAAGAGAAAAACAAATACTATATGCTAACACATAATATATGGAATCTAAAAAAAAAAAAAAAAAAAAAAAGGTTCTGAAGAACCTAAGGGCAGGACAGGAATAAAGAAGCAGACATAGAGAATGGACTTGAGGACATGGGGAGGGGGAAGGGTAAGTTGGGACGAAGTGAGAGAGTGGCATGGACATATATACACTACCAAATGTAAAACAGATAGCTAGTGGGAAGCAGCCGCACAGTACAGGGAGATCAGCTCGGTGCTTTGTGACCACCTAGAGGGGTGGGATAGGGAGGGTGGGAGGGAGTCGCAAGAGGGAGGGGATATGGGGACATATGTATGCATATAGCTGACTCACCTTGTTATACAGCAGAAATTAACACAACATTGTGAAGCAATTATACTCCAATAAAGATGTTAAAAAAAAAGTACTAGAAAGACTAGTACAGTGGCACCCATATACCCAACGCATAGATGAAAAACTTATTGTTTTGTCACAAAAAAACTCTGTATCTTAGAAAAGACTAAATAAAATGTTATATCAATGATAGCTTCATATGTTGTTATTCTTTTTCACTATATAGAATGCTACATATGGGGTTTATAGTCTGTTGTACAGATGTGGATATTTTTCCCAGTCTTTCTCAGGCCACTGCATTCTCGAAGCCAAGAAGGTTCAGGGCTTGCCGAGATAGCTTTATATAGACAAAGGAGCCACAAAGAAAACCCAGTACCTGGAGCTTATATCATATCCTGCCTGGGCACTCCATTTACTCATGACTCGCTCTTTTCCATCTGTGTCCTGTTCCTCTGCTGGTTTGACTCCCTTTACCTAGGATGCCCTCTGTTTGCCTCCCTTTACTGGTCAAAATTCCCCCTATTTTTCAAGACCCACCTAGCTCAAGCCCCATTTCCGGGAAGCAACTTAGGTTGATCCAACTTGGGACCCAGTGATAATTTTCATGGCTAGCAATCGATAATTAGCCCTTGTAATAACTGGAGTCACTGAGAACACATATCTAAGAAGTTCTCAGAGAACACCAGAGAAAAAGGTTGTAAAGAGTTGCAGCCTCCTCATAAAAGGAAAAAAAAAAAAAAAATGCTAGCTTTAAGAACAGGACCAATATAGAAACTGTGGTACAAAAAATAAAAGTTGTAGCCTTGTAAAGAAAAGTTGTAGTTTGTACAGAAAGGACTTTTTTAGAGTTGACTTTTTTTTTTTTTTTAATAAAGCGAAGGATATTCTTTCTTAAAAGTAAGAGTTAAGACACTGGATATCGCAATGTACAGTATCATGAAGTTTGATTGCACTAATTATGAAGCTAAAATATCAAGATTTTAATAGAAAGAAAATGGGGCACAGATTAATAAGGCAAAGACAGAGGTGTGTGTATAAAATCTGAATTTCATCTCCCCCCAGTCTCCCTCAGTCTGACGGCCACACCACGCATTACGATCAACTCTGCCAGTACCTAGCTGGGCTTAAGTGATGGGCCATGATACATTCTGATAGTAAAAGATAGAATGAAGCTAAGGAATGCTGGATGCTGTTATACATGTATATGATTTTATTTATGTGTATATTTTTATATCTATATATACAAACATATATATTTGTATGATGTTTGGCAACCTCACCCATGGTATTCCTGTGAAGTAGGCATGTGGTAAACATAATTAGCCCATTAAACAGATGGTAGGGCTCTGGCATATCTCACCATATTCTAAAATGGTGGAGCTGTGAGCAGGGACTGGAGAGAGAGTGCAGTTTGATATATGGGTAACTGCAAAGCTCTGTGAATTGCTACTTTCCTGAAGACAATCTGGGTAGGTTGCATTTGGCTGAGAACTGGGGATGGTTTGGGAAGATTTAAAAATATACAAGGGGACAACTTTTCACATTCATTCAGATATAGTATCTTCATTTTCACTTACTAGGGACTTTTTTTTAAAAACAGCTTTTTCTCTTAACTCATCTGTGTTCCAAGCAAACTCAAATTGCTGAGCAGATTAAAAAACAAACAAACAAACAAACAAACCCTACACATCAAGTAGAAACACCAGGTAAAATTTTTTTTAATTGTCTTTATAAAGTGCACTCTTGGAAAGGATCAAGTTGAACAGAGGTTTGGTACCATAAATATAAACACATAGCTCTCATTGTCGCTCAGTGACCAGATATGCGCAAAAGCACATGTGATGAACTTTCACCTGGCTGAAGTATGTGGCCATGGCATTGCCACTCCATGGTACAGCTGGCTGCAGAGAGTCTGTAATCAAATATTCTAGCCCAATTCTTGGTCAGTTGAAATAGGGGCTAGCAGAAGAGAAAGGGTTACTAAAAGTTAAGACTTGAATTTACAAATGTATTTGAACTGGCTTCAAGAAGACGTGAAACATCAATACATCTGGAGAATAGAACTTGCAATTGACTGTTCTTTACCATCTGGTCTCAAGAACATTTTCTGCTTGGAAGTTGCATAAGCAATGAAAAAACACACAAACAACTTCCTGTACCATGCTTTTGGTCACTTATAATGATGCATTACAAAGTAAACCAGTTAAATATGAGCAACTCTGCCTTACTCCAGATGACAAATACAGTATATAACTAAGATCAGTGACAGAGAACATCTTTATTTTAAGAGATCTAGACTAGAAAAAATATTCAACAACAAATATCCTTCCTTCTAAGGTATTTGTCTTGAGTAGTTTGGGCTAGATTGATTTTTAATGTCACTACAAAACCATGTCTAATTTTTTCCAAATTAAAAAAAGAACAACAAAAAGAGCTATACTAGGGAATGAAATGTTCCATATATATTTTTTAATGACATAAACTTGCCTCTTTAAGCAATAAAATATATCTTACACTTTTTTAAATAGAAAAATTTTACATATCTCTGTTTTCTTAAACAGAGTAGGTTGCTATCATTTACATTTTTTCCTATAATACAGGGTTATCCTTGTGAATACCCATTGCTCCTATTTTTCAGAAATACACTTTTTTTTTCTCTTGGGAATCAGCCTCATCTCTCTCTGCTCAGTCTAATGGCCTCAGTCTAATGATCTACTGCCATAGCTCATTGGTGTCACTGTCCCAGGTTTTAAGAGCCATCTCCTTCCAACCTGTTATGCTATGTATATTTTCTACTCTGCTTAGGATTGAAAAATTAGATAAGTGAGTGCTATAGAGACATTATTGCCTGGAAGGGTTCGGTTGGAAACTCTGGGACGCTCATTTTGAAGTTTGAAGGTCTTCATTTATTTCTTTGTTCAGGGCTGTAATTCAGAAGTCTGAACTGCAAGAAATCAGACTTCGAGTTGTTGTACAACACCGAGTGTGACATTTATGCTCTTTTATTGCAAGGGTTTTTATTTTCAAAGAGTTGCCCAGAAATCCATTCTTGATCACTTTATTTGTAGGTCTCTGATCCATTCCATTTCACTCCCTTGATTTCTGCAGGCAATGGAGCTAACATGATAACATTGAGAAGTAAAGAAATAGCACAGTTTTTAGGATAAGGTGGGACAGTCTTGGTAATTGACTTCATCATAGGGATGGAAGCAAAAGTATATAGTCAAGTTAGAAAATCTCTCTGGACTTCCAATCTTTTCCTAGATTTTTGAATGGGACTCTGGCCTTACTGGATATTAGAAAAACACTAAAAAATTGTAAATCTATTTATGTTAACTTAAGCATTCAGGAAAGTAACATCTGATCATCTTTTTCCCCTTTCCCCTAAAGGAGAAATCACTGTAATTCAAAATCTGTGATAGTTGGGATAGGGATTTTGTTGAAATTTACCTTTTTTCTAATCTCTGAAAATGGGACTTCTAAGAAAACTAATAGTGTTTAGATTGTTGGGAGGGAGGGAGGGAGAAAGGAGAACCATGTTTACCTATAGGAGGGGAAAACGAAAACTTAAAATATTTAAAAATACACATACCTGATACGCTACTGACAATTCTTATTTATTGAAATCAGTGCTTAAGAAACTCTACCTGTGAACACTTTGAAATCCCAGTTCAAACCACATTAAAATATTCCATGATTCATACTTTCAGCCAATTCAGATTGGTCTCTCTTTCCCAGTTTATCCCAACTGGTGAAGTTTTACAAAATAAACATCTTGAGCTTCCTAGAGTTACATTTTTATTTGTTTGACTTATTTGCTGATTTTTGTAATGTGCTTATATGATAAAAGTTCTATGTAAGTGCTAGGACTGTTGGTTAGAGATTATTTTTGGATCAAGAGAGTTTGCAAGAAACTGTCAATTTTGTAGCAGCCAAGGTTATGCAGACTAAAGCAGAAGTTCGGGCATAAACTGTCTTCTACCCGTTCTCCACAACAGCAGCTGAGGACATGGTTGACGAGTTCTGAAATTCATTTACAACATTGCTAATCTTTTAGGAATCTTATAACCTTGCCTGAGCTTTTCATCATCACTGGAGAAAGACCTGGACAGAATTAGAACTGGTCGTCATCGTCTCCCTTCCTTCTAGTGATCCACTTTTTCTTTGGTATTGGAACAGTCAAAAGACTCCATGTTTTTAAATTCCGTAGAAGACTTACGATTGAATAATTTTCTCACATCTCTGTTTGCACTTCCGCAGTCTGGTTGCATTGATTTGTGTCTCATAAGTAGACATTTCCTTTGTTGGTTACAAATCAATGCTACAGAACAAACCTGCCAGCCCATTCCCACCTCCCCATCCCCCCTTGCAGTTTGAAAAACAAAGCACAGTTTTCTTTTAAAAAATTAATTTAATTGGTTGGTAATATATTAAAAAAAGAGGACGCCCCAGAGTTAAAAAAAAAAATCCATGGGAAAAAGAGCTCCTCCCAAGTGGGTGGCTGTGTCTTCTACCACCTAAAGCAGGGACTGCCTAGTGGGAGGGCAGTGCTGAGCCCCATCATCCTGGTTTGCTCCCTTAACCCAATCACTGTCCTCACCTTCATACCCCACAAGGATGCCCAGAGCAGCACACTGTGATGTCACAGTCAGATATGATTTCATGGCAGGGAAGAAACAAAAAGGTGGGAAAGGTTGAATGTATTCTGCTTTTATTCAGATTTTCTAAGAGGGGGCAAAAGGGAAGATAATTTTTTTTCTAGGAGAAAAAGAGCACAGGCTTTCTCAATGTGAATGTGAAAACTCGGTTCTGAAGATACCCTGGCTCTTTTACCCCAAGTGGATAAGCACGAATAAAGAAGCACAAAGAAGTACTATCATTAATCTGAAGGCTCTTGCCTGCACTTAGCTACAGGTGGAAAGCAAGCAGGCACGATTTGATTTACCTAGATTAAAAGAGCAATTTTATGCCCTCTTTTTTTTCCTTTTAAAAATAGCCAATCGATTTTGGCCTAGCTGTTGCTGACTGTACCGGGTCCATTTTCATACACCACTGATTAAATGGTATGCTCATGGCTGAAGGCACTAGAGCAGGGCCAAGCAGAAGCTGCCGAAGGAATGGGGATGGAGACCAAAGGCCACAGCTCAGAAGGGCCACAGGTTCACACTAGTTCGGTGCTCCATGAAGGCCACAGTTACTAGCACTGTACTGTTGATAGCTCATTTTAGACTTGGACTAGCTGAAATATAATTCTGGGAGTTTGAAGCCTGGAATTCATTTAGCTTTTTAAATTCTGACCTTAAGTACCAAAGGAAAAGAAAAAGAAAACAAAGTCCTTTTTTTTTTTTTTTTGAATATGGATAGGGAAAATATTGTGTCCTAAATTGCAATGGCATCTGACATAAAGATGGGAATGTGCTTCTCAGGAATCAGCTTATTTAACTGTTTTATGAAAAAGTTATATTTTTATCTGTTACGGAGTTAGAGTCATCTACCGAAAGAGGATCTAGTTGTTTTGAGACCTTGGTGGGTGAAATTACATGAGAACGAAACACAGAATACAGGACTTTTATATAGGGTGACTCTATGCTGGGATTCATTGAGCAGCCCTCTGAAAAGAGAGATCTCTACTAGTTCTGGGAAATAACCATCTTGGTTATGATGAGAAAGTACAACCTTAACCAGAATCTGTGCGGCTGGAAAAATAAACTCTGGAGGGATTCTCTCAGATCACTCTTAGAGAGACCCAACATCCACAGATGTGTCTTCAGAAAAAGGCAAGTCCACCTGACAGGTGAGGCTATAGCTCAACAGTAGATCTGAGGACACGGGGACTGGGTCTGGGAATTAGTAAAATCCATTTCTAAAAATTGAACCTACTTTTTTTTTCTTTCGCCTACTGCTTCCTCTCTCCCTTCTCTCCTTTTTTTTCGCTCCCATTATTGTTTACTTAATTTGAATCCTGGCCTTAATGCAGACAGAACAGTATCCAGAGGTACTATTAAGATAAGGAATTTCAGGAAGACAGATTTAATGACGGGCTTAGGAGTTTTTGGAGGAAGAATAGAAAATTAGAGAGAAACAAGAGAAAAACTAAGAAGTTAAATATCAGAATCAGCACGATGGCTGAAGACAAGCTTCTGTGAGACACAGCCAGCCGGCCTGCATTTTCCAGAACAAAAACAAACAGGAAGTAACAGGGCCAGAACCCCTCTCTTCTCCATTCCTCCCTCCCATGTAAATTGCGGGGAAAAACTGAAAATGTGTCAGGTCAAAAAGTTTTCCTTCAAAAGCTGGAAACTGACCAAAGTAAAAGAAATAAGAGAGCTGGTTCTAGCAGGTAAAATGCCAAAGAGACATCATATTTTGGGGGCGGGGGGGAAGAGAAACTAGGGATCAAATGCACACACAGTTTGGAGAAAAGTCAGGGTCTATGGGTAACAAAGGGTGAAGGTAGCAGACAGGTGGCCAAATCAGAAGTCTGGAGGAGCGAAAGGGCTTCGTTTTGGGCAGTCATTTTCTGGAGGAGGGGTGGGGAGTGCTGGGAACATGACTACTCTTGGGGTGCAGGGGAGACAAAAGGCCGAGAGGAGGCCAGTGAAGGAACTAAACCAGGGAGTCGTCTGGAGGCACTGAGTCAGTTCGGAGTTCATTTTGGATGATAACAAGCTCTCAGAACATGGCTTTGAGTCTTAGAAAAAAACGTCGCTGGAACAGATGGCTACTTACAGGGTTAACAACACACTAAGCTCTTCCATTTCCAAATCTGATGCTGAAGTCCTGCCTAGAGCAGCAAGCACGTACATGCACAACATCGAAACTCCACAAAATGTGGGTTCGGGGCCAGAGAGGAGTTGTGTGAAATGTGCCACCTTCTCGTGCACACCCCGGGACAGCACAGAGCTCTGGCAGGGAAATCGCCAGTGAAAGCAGAGACTTCCAAGCCATCCCACAGAGATAAACCACCCCAGGTCCCCAGCGACTTCAGGCAGCAAAGAGGACGGTTTTCATGTTCCAAAACTAATTGGACAGTAAGGAGTGTCTGTAAGAATAAAAGGGGGCGGGAGTGGAGGATGGAAATAAAAGGGGAAAAAAGTGTCCTTGTTGAAAGTTTTAAATTACAGGCTCAGTAAAAAACTGGCATTCCACCACATCCGGTCTAGTTACCAAATGGAAAAATAGGGTCATTAACATGTTTATTTGAATTACATTAGTCCTTCTCTTTCATATTTAATTTATTCTGTTAGAAAAAAACCACAAGGCTCTGCAGGCTGGTGAAAGGCAGGAGTGTAATGGATCAGGGAGCTGAAATGCAATGATCTTTACCCATTACCTACCCTGCTAAGGCTTTTCAGAACTTACTAGGATCATTCAGGGATTCTGCCCCTCAGGAGGAAGGAAAGGGTACAGAGAGATGAAAGGCATGGATGCCACTGAGTTATTAAAATATTGAAGTACATTTGAACTAAGGTGTGGGAATGGGATTTTAATGTAAAGGAAGTTGAGGAAAAGAAGAAAAAGTTGGGATAAATGACCTCTTTCTGGATTGAATGTCCAGACACGAGGTCGATGCTAGGCTTATTGAACATTCTCCACATGATATGGATGGTGTAGAATACAGAGAAATCTCCACGTGATTGGTTTTCTGGGTGTTAAAAGGTCAAGTCTTCAATGATGATCTCATGAGCCTTGCTGTTGCCCAGACAGTTCTGATCAACATAAGTATAAGCAAGTTTAATGCAATACATTTAGGGGAAAATGAAAGAAAGTATATTTTTTAGGACTGTGTCTGGAGATGACCTGGTTATCACTGTGGTAGTGACAAGACCAGTCCTTACTCTACAATTTACTCACTACACTTGCACACATAATTTAATCAGTTCTCCCCATCCATAAAATGGGACCATGAACAGTTACCGTAGAGTTGAGAGGAACAAATAAGATAATCTATGTACAAGTGTTCTCTAAAGCACTATACAAACGTAGGACATTCTTTTTTCCTGAAGATTGCGGTGCCAAGTACAGGCCAAACAATGTGCCAAATAGCCTTAGAAACAGGATTAGAAACAAAGCAGGAAATGCTCTAACTAAACTGAGGGGACACGGATCATCCATCTCAGGGCTGACTGGTGGTATCGCTCATTACCTGCAGGGATTTCTCGCCGGGGTGTTGACCTTGGGTTCACAGACTGCCTCCACAGTAGGCTGCCACCCACTCATAATGAGTCACATAAAGTTCAGATCTTACTTCGTGCTGCCGATGCTAATGTTGAGGTAAGCAGGTTTAGGCTTTTTAGTTGCAGATTTCTGCTGGCATTGTCAGAATGGTAGCCATCCCCCCCACCCCCACCCCCACCCCCACCCCCGCCTCTCGCTGCAACACAGGCCGGCCAGCCCAACCTAGCCTTGGTTCTGGGCCCCTGAGCGCTCCAAGTTCCAGTTCCAGTTCCAATGGAACAAACTGGATAGGGAAGCACTGCCTTGTGCCTCTTCCTTAGGACCTCCAAAATGAGTAAAAATTTCAGTTCTACCTTGACCTTTAGGTAAGTTTCTCACTTTGCCACAGACAGAATCACATTTTCTGTCATGATTCTTCCTTTTGGTCCTGTTTGTTGAACATTTTGCCAGCTGCCTCTAAGCTGAACCTTGGCTCAAATACAATCGCATTCACATTAAGATCATTCTGGTTTGAGCCCAGAGTATACCTAGGATGTAATTTTTTTTTTTTTTTTTTTTTTTTTTTTTTTGCGGTACGCGGGCCTCTCACTGCTGTGGCCTCTCCCGTTGCGGAGCACAGGGCTCCGGACGCGCAGGCTCAGCGGCCATGGCTCACGGGCCCAGCCGCTCCGCGGCACGTGGGACCTTCCCGGACCGGGGCACGAGCCCGTGTCCCCTGCAGCGGCAGGCGGACTCTCAACCACTGCGCCTCCAGGGAAGCCCTAGGATGTAATTTTGACAGAGGATGAGGAGCGTTAAATGATAACAACTCTATTAAAGATAATGGTAGCCTGTTTGTGGGACACTGTTTCTGGATGAATCACTTCGATAAATAAACAAACAAACAAGCAAATAAATAGATAAGACTAGGAGAAAGCTCAGAATCCATGGAAATAATCAACATATAAGATGAAGACTTCCATTTATAATGACCAAATCCAGGAAGGGATATGATAAATGTCTATAAAAAATGAAAGGCCTGGGTAAAGTGAATACTATGGATTTATCAAATTCTAGAATACGTGATATAGAAATCATCTTGTTACTCTTTAAAAGAAACAAATTAAGTAAAAAATCGTTTATACAATAGGCAGGAAACATAAAATTCATTAAAAGTTGATGACAGACATAGTAGCATGACAGCTTAGGTAAATTCATGGATAATAAATCTATAGTGGTTTATTCAGGGAAACTGGGATGTCTGGAGGAAAGTAGCTCTAATTCTTGAAGTTATCAAAGGACAATTATGTCTTACATAACAATTTCCTGGTCCTGTGATCAGAAGGTGAGTGCTGAGCTGAAAGGTCCATGGGCCCACCCAGTGGGGCTTTGCTTATGACCATATGCTCATAAGAAACTAGCAGCCAGCTGTAGTACTGACAGTAAGCATGCTGGGGCCAGTAGTGCCACAAATTCTCCAACCTACAGTCACGTGTGGGGGACTGCCTAAGTCATGTCTTTCTCTGCAGCAATTGTTATCATCTCCATGTTATAGATGAGAGAACTATGGATCAGAGAAGTTCAGAGAGGAAAAGTAATTTAACAAAGGACACACAGCTGGTAAGTGGCAGACCTGGGATTTGAACTCAGGATTATCTGCTTCCAAAGCTGTGCTACTCCACTGTTGCTGTTTTCTTCCCTGTAGCCTGATATATTAACAGCTTACAATGACCAGTGTCATCTGTTAAAGCTACACAAAGTTCTTCATTTCCCTCCATATCTAAATTGTGTGTGCAGTAGCTTCTTGCTAAGAAACCATGTGAACATCCGCAACTTTAAGATGACTCCAGGTCTCATTAAGAGGGAACAAAAGGGCTTCCCTGGTGGCGCAGTGGTTGAGAGTCCGCCTGCTAATGCAGGGGACGCGGGTTCGTGCCCTGGTCCGGGAAGATCCCACATGCCACGGGGCGGCTGGGCCCGTGAGCCATGGCCGCTGAGCCTGCGCGTCCGGAGCCTGTGCTCCGCAACGGGAGAGGCCGCAACAGTGAGAGGCCCGCGTACCGCAAAAAAAAAAAAAAAGAAAAGAAAAAAGAGGGAACAGAAGAAGCAAGCAGATCATGAGAGGGTAAAGGCATATGGCTAGTAACACATGCAGCCATGGATTACTATAGAGTACCACAGACTACACTGTATACTAACAGCAATTCTTTCTTATCTTAACCCATCTAAGGATTCATTCTTACTTTTCCTAATCTAAGCTCATATATTTCAATAAAAGTAACACCTAAGAAGTGAAGGGGTATTGCAGATGCCAAGAACCTCCTTGCCTTATTAATTCGAATGATGACTGGGTTATCTAAATGGAAGATGGGAAACGCAAGGAAGATCTGGATGGTGGGGAGAAGCATGGTGAAGAGAAGAGGAATCAGAGAAAAATCCAGGGTTCACTTTCCCAGACTGTGGGTGATTTAGGCCCCATGAGCTTGGTTTCCTCCATATTTTGAAGAGCTTAAATTCGGTTGCAGGAGGCTTTGTGATATAAGAGTGCTGCTAACCTAAAGCTATGATAACGTATTTTAGGAGCTTTCTGTCCCTCAAAACAGAAATAAGAAGCCTTTCAAAACCGTTTATGCCTTTGAATATGTCGGTAAACACCTGTAACTTAATTTCTGTCCTTGCAGAGTGGGGCCAGTTTTTTTTTATATATATATTCAGGATTACTGTATTCATTTGTAAGTGAATAGGAACTATTTATGTGTATTATTAAAAATTCAGGTAAAAGTAAAGTCACCTATAATCTTTTATCCAGGGTTCTCTTCTATTTTCTTCTTTACATTTCTGTTCCCTTTTTTCTTTTTGCATGATATTAGCCACAAGTATAATAAGTTTCCATAATACTTACTGGGAACTCATAGCTTTCACAAATACTCGCCTGGAGATGGACTACCCAAATAGTGACTATCACTTGTCAATGAAAAATCAGTGTGGTTTGATGTTATTTAGAAAGGATTGAAATAATTCTCTGAGCAGAAATTCTTTTATTATTTAAGAATACCTCCTACCTAAAGACTTACTTTCCCTCAACACCAATTTGACAATCTCACCCCACATAAGGCCTGGGGATGTGGCATTACCAAACCTGGCAAAGCTATGTCACGATGTCAGTGCTTAACTGAGTTAAAGAAACTGGTAAGAAGAAAGAGGATATGAGAAAAATGTCAGGGGTTATTGTTTAGACCCAGAGAAACACTTCTCATTGTGTTAAAAGACTCACAACATCATGTACTGACTGGACCCTCTTTACTTTCCATGCAGCAATATTGACTATGATATTTAATTTTCACAGTTTTTTCCTACTGGTAAAATATCATTGAAGACTGGTTAGCTCAGCCCCTTGAATTTAATTCTGACTATGTTAAGGTGTGGGATTGATCTCTGCTTAGCTCATGCCCTTCGACTTGGGGGAGGAGGGACATACAGTGGACAGAACATTAGAGTGATGACCAGCAGCTTTGAGCTCTGGTTCTGGCTCTTGATACTAATTAGATGTGTCGAGTTGGGCAAAATGACCGAACTGTCTAGGCCCAAATGCCTTCATCTGTAAAGAGAAGGACTCCTTTCAAATTTAAAGCTCCGATTTTGTCGGACTGTTTTTCTTGGTTAGAGTATGGTTTCAATGAGGTTAACATCATAAATTCATTCTCATTCAAGTAAGATGGCCCAGTATAGTGCTTCCCACATAGCACTTGCTCAATGAACATTTGTTCAATGACTACATTTCTTGGTATAGAGAAAAACTCCGTTTCATAGTCAAAGATTCTAATTTAGGTTAAAATGGAGAGCTGCCAAGAGAGACCATAGGGCTTAGTACCAATGCATCTGAGCCCCTGGGCAAAATAATTCAAAACACAGGTCTCACTAATGTTGAGTCAGTGGTATTGCTATAGCTGGTTGTGGTATAAGAACAAGGTCACCATCTGTTACTGCTAAAATCAGCCAAAAGTGCTCTTCCCAATACTATCTTCCAAAAAGATATTAATTCTAAAAGAATTCTCTGAACTTGAGATTACAGAATAGCTCATCAAATCTTCATGACACTCATTTGAGGTATGAAAATCACAGATAACTTTCTCTTCATTTTTCATGTGGGAAAAGAGAAACCTGCTTCCATTGCAGGCCACCTTAGTTGCTACAGGGGTGGGAAACAAGTTAACCTTTAATACTATAAAGCTTAAACCACTACCTCTTTGTAAAATACTTGAGTCTAGACTTTGCCCATATGTAGGATATCCAGTGATTCAGGTGGTGATATATGGCCCCAATTTTGCCTCAGATAATGAGAATCATGTCATAAATGAACATGTAAAAATATAAATTAAGTGAGACAGTATCAACCACCAGACCAGTGTGATCAGATAAACCATAATTTGAATTCTTTGGCAATACTTTAAAAACTAACTAAAAAGAGGGATTAGAACCTGGGAGATGAAGGATCAAGCATTAGAACAAGTCATCTCAGATCATAAATGTTCTCTGACATCTTCAATTTGCTTCCAACATCTAGGGTTTTCTTTGTTTCCTTTTGTTTTTGGTTCTGCGAGTGCATTGTGTCTGCCTTCTCTTCTTCTAGAATAGGCCAGGTAGAGCTGTGGAGGGTGAACCCATCCCAGAGGGCTGACAGAGCTCCTCCTCTGGCCACACAGCAGATCTACCGAGTCTCAGGTCTCCTTGGGGGGGCCAGCAGCGACAAATAAGCACTGGTTTTATTTTAGTAGCTCCGTTGCAGTCCTGCAGGCAGCTGTCCTTTCTGCACACAAGCAGTCCCTCTTTTCAGGGGGTTATAACTCAACCATCAAAATACCAAAATATGCTCTGGTTTGAAACTTGGTGTACAGAGTCCCGAGGCCCAGAATGACTGTGGTTTACTTCCAAATTTAAGAAAATATTGAGTTTTGTAGGTTGTTTGTTTACTGTTTTCAAATATGTTTGAAGAGTCTTTTAAACTTTCCATAGGAAAATGTAGTAAAAAAGACACCATTTTAGCACCTTCGGTAATTCATTCTGAATTTCAGCATACCACTGAAAGGACCAAGTGGTGGGGAAGAAAAGAGTTTGTTTTATTTTCTTACCAAATACAGATGTTTTGAGCACATGGGTCCTCATCAGTGTTCAAAATATTGTTGTGTGGTAACACGATAAAATAAAGGCGTTAACTTCTTTGTTTCATTCCTTTCAGTGATGTGCAGAATGGATTAATGAGTTCTTGTTTTGGCCCTTGTATAACTCAAAAACTCGTTTCAACTTAGATAAATTAAGTAAGTAATTAGTTCATAATATGGCCTAATCACCTCTGGTATTTTGAAACAAACAAAAACACAAAAATGGCTGTTGCACATTTGTACTTAATTACTTTCATATAAAATACTCGTGGAGATTTTATTATAGGTGGCATACATTTCAAATCTAAGCTTTGTTTGCGATAGAAAACCTGGGCTAATGTATTGTGTAGATTCTGTACCCTTCCCTACTATTTTCCTAAAGAAAGACTGTCTATGAAACCACATTCTTGCTCTCTTAATTGGCAAAGGAAAGCACTTTATTTCAAAAACTCTGGAGAATAGGTTACTTCCCTCAGAGGCTCAAAGGATGTTAATAAAAAAAAAAGTATCATTTCTAGAATTTATGCAATGTTCAATTTTTGCTCTTGGAGTCTGAGCAGTTCTTGTTTGCATACATGTCTATCTGGGGATTGCTCTTGGTGATCAGGACACCCTTATGGAAATCCTTCCAGATGAATACACCCAAAAGAGCAAAAAATCTTGCTATGTCTCTAATGTAAAGGGAGAAAGGACTTTTTAACAACTGCGTAATTGTGAGTTTTAGCCTTAAAGGAACTTTCTTGGCTCGGATTCCTTCCACCCTCCCCCTCAGATACTTAATAATCAAAGTATATGCCAAGAAACTAATGATGCAAACCAGAGTACTGCACATGAACCTGGACCTCCTTCCCATTGTGTAGTGTGCGTAGTATGACCAAGACTGGACCCAGAAAGTTGATGATAGAAAATAGACAATCCAATATGATCAATCAGAAGGTGCTGCTACCTTGGGTAGACTCACAGATCCATTTCCTATCCTCCATAAATGGGTAAAAAGAGCCCCAGTATAGGTTTTGAAACTTCTAGGCTAATCTGACAACCAGCTGCAAAAGGAAGAAGGAAGAAACCTTCATTAGTAAACATCCAGGTCATTTCCTTGGCATGGATCCACTGCCGTGTCAGCTGCACACCTCACTGTTCTCTAGGTGACACATTTATAACATCTTTTGAGTTCTGATACAGAAATCTAAGCACAAACAAAAATTTCCCCAAGCTGTGACAGCTTTATGTATTTCACTCACTTTAGAACTTGGACCCACTTTTCTTTGGATGTTTAGCCTGGGAGAGCTCTTCCTTTAGCTTTCTGACTCATGCAAATCCATCTCATGCAGAGCTGCGACCCTTGTCAGTTGTGGCCGGCCATCCCTTCACTTAGCGATGCTTGACACATAGTAGGAGCTCCATAAACATTTGCTTTCCAGAATTGAACTAGCCTTATTGTAAGGGAAAAGGGAGTACATAACAGAGCTCTAAATGAACTCGAAGGAGGACTGATAGATCTTGAGTACATTAAAAAAAAATTCAAGCAGTGAAAACAGTTGGGGTTTGATACAGCTTCCCAAGGGAAGTAGTGGAAGTTTCATTACTCAGGGCATTTTAAACGAGAGTAGACAAAACACTAGTGGGGTATGTTGAAATAAAATATGCGTAGTCCGTCTGTGAATTAGTGTTTACTTTCAATATAATTATAAGTGAAGCAACACTGTAATGGGAATTTTTCATACACAGGAAAGCTATGGCTACTATGTTTCCACATCGACCATATGTTGCACATATTGGTTGGTGTGGATGTGTATCCCTACTGCCCTCTAGTGGATGAAATGTAAGACCTACCTGATCAGACCAATCTAGCAAGCTACTATGGCCTGGGGATATATCAATCCTTAATCATTTAGGGTAGAAAGAAAATAGCTGTGTTGATGCATTCTCCATCAAATTATAAAATTGAAGGGCATTAAAAACAACAGAGTCAAACTCTGTAATTAAGACTGCCATTTAATGTTTGTTCGCACACGGTATTCATTTCTGTGTATCTCTGCCAAAGATCCATTGTGTAATGTTGTCCTCACATGACATTAAAAACACCAGTTCCCTGGTAAATGTAAAAAAGAAATCGTGCTGCCTTGAAATACATGGAGTTTACTTTTGGAAACAGAAAATTAATACAAATGCAGTAAGATAATTTGAAACACAAATAATGGCTAGAAGAAACTTGAAAATCAGGACTACTCTTTAAAAATCTGAGCAAGCATATTAGCAAACTATGGGTGTGCTGGCTGATATTCAGAAGAGGGCAGGCAAAATGGGCTTCAGAACAGGGAAGCTTATTCAAAAAGGACTGACTAAACACACTCTTACCCATAGTAATGGAGCAGGAAAATAAGTCAAAATACATATTTGGTACTGTGGGTATATATTTAATGCTATCATATTTTAGGCTGCTTTTCAGGTGTAGAATCCAGATGCTCTATCCACTAAAGAAAGATATGGCTCTGTGTAGTTCTTTAGTGTTTTGGCTTTAAGACAAGGGATAAATCTGAAGGCTGTTCTCTTTGTATAATATCATTGTTTTAAAGAATTTATACTTTAATCACTAAACTTTAGTTTCAAACATAGCATGTGAAATAATCCTCCTAAAATACTGAGAGGGAACAATTGTAAAATCTGAGTTGCCCAAACAACTGAAATTACTAGGTAGAGTAAATGAAATCGGAATGAAGAGAAACGTATCCTATACATGCTGAGTGTAGCAGGCCAATGGCCATTACTACAAATGTGTAGTAATGTGTACCAATGTGTGTGTGTGTGTGTGGGGGGGAATGGACTAATTCTTTAAGTATCATAAATTCTTAGAAGCTGGTGATGTGTATGGTGCAGGTATGTGTACGTTTGAGGTGAGGGGGATCTGGATGGGCATGAAACCAGGTTGCTCCCTTTGGGGGAGTGACAGTTTTCACAGCACCTGATTTGGTAAAGGAGTGGTGGTCTAGCGATCAAATGTAGATTCCAGAGGGCTTCCTGTCAACTTAAAAAAAGCAACAGACCTACCTAGATCAAGGTGAAAAACAACATGAAATCTCTCATTACCTGAGTGACCTAGAAGAAAATCTGACCCAATAAATATCCTGGAAAGTTGGTTTTCACCTCAACCAGATTTACTGTGCAGCAATTAGCACCCCTATAGACAGATGACTGGAAGCCCCAGGAGAATTGGGGGTAGGCAGTATGGGCCACAGGGAAGAAATCCAGCCAATTTCCTACTTAGCACCACGGACAGAGCTGTCAGCAGAAAGGAACATCCTTGGAGTTATCCTTGGAGTTAAAGAAACACAAAGAAATCAGTGTTGTATTTTAAAGATGCTTCCTATCCCCCGTAGGACTGGCTTGTGAGATTGTGTTGGAATTGTGTTCTGCTGCTTCCCCACAGTGCAGCCATTGGAGTTGAAAAGGACTAGCTCTGAATAAAAAGGTGTCTTGCCCACCTGTGCACATGGAGGAAGGAAAGGTTGATACTGGAGAATGATGTCTCCTTGACCTTTCTGTCACTTCTGGTCTTTGAAAAATCATAGTACTCTGAGGAATAATACCCAGGCTTTCCTATGACAAGATGAGTCCACATGTATTTCAGCCTTAGGATCTCTAGGGCACAGAAATTGCTATGGGGCAGAACTAGGAGAAGAGACTAAGTAAAAACAACCTTAAAAGGAAGTCAAGCACCTCTCTTCCATCTCCTGTCATAGCAGATCACAAATCAGACCTTCTTTTTCCTCTTAGTTCTGGTCTTTACAGGGTGAAAGGCACTGTTCAATTCCGTAGCTGGATAACAGAATCTGGGAAATTAATGTTATCTCTCTCACACCTGAGCAGTGAGTGGGTCTCCTTTTCTGCCCTGCTAAAGCTTGATGTAGAGACCTAGTTTAGGGAAAGAAAGCATCCTGGCACAAATTATCTGACATTAAATCTTACTGTCGCTTGCTGAAAATTTGGTCATAGCTTTTCCAATTTGGTTAACAAGAAACTTATCATTTCTAAAAGAACCTGATTGCAGGGAACTTCTGGGTTGCAGTTTGAATCAATTTTTAGGGTTTTCTTTGATATCTTTTGTTTTTTTAGGCCTTTATGTCCACAAGGGAGTTTAGGGGGGCTGTAAAGGGAGTTGGAACCTGGAATTTCTGTTGGCTCACTACAAATGTTCACCAAATGGTCAAGTCCTCACTTGAAATCCCAGCAAGACAAGATAAGCTCCGTCTGCCCAGCAGCCTTTCAGAGGCATTAAGGGTAAGAGAGAAGGTAAGTAATTCACTATGCGTCCCCATTTCTATAATGGGAAAGGACGTCTTGATACATTTACAATACTCCTCTGGGGATATTTCATCAGTTATACCTAAACTCTAATGGACAATAATTGATTTGAACTTTCCACTTAGCACAGAGCTGTAAACAGCTTCACTGCAGACGGCAGCAATGAGACGACGTTTTGTAAAGTGGAGAGAGATTCAGAAAACTTTTGTACTGGGTCAGGCCGTAGCCTAACAGCTTTTGTATCCAGGGAAGAAACAGTTTGTCCTCCTGGTTTTAATAGCTGGGCTAATCGAGTTTCAAACCTGCAGTAGGTATAGGTTATCTCTTGAAGGCATTCCATTTTAACTCCTCACTATTATGATGGGTTTACAACCCAGCCATAAAAATGCATTCCTAGGTTAGGTATACATCAGGACACACTCAAAAACATAACTTTCAGAATGTTAATTTCCCAATGAAGGGGAAAAGAAGACATTAAAATCATTTTAAGGCTACAGTTTTGGGTTTTTTTTTTTTCCGTCTCTCAGTGGTTGGTGAACCTCTCAGGGAACATATTCCGTTTCCTCAATGTCTCTCATCTGGTTGACATTGCTCTGGCTCTTCCCCTCTCTCCCCCGACACCTCACTTTGTTTCTGGCCATATCCTAGTGCAGTCTCCCGCAGAAGGACCCCGAAGCCTCATCTGTTGCAAGGCACGGGCCGAGCACGAGGGTACCTCTGTTCCACAGCTGCTTCTGCCGTCCCTCCCTAGCCCTGCTGAACACAGAAGTAAACGAAATTTGAGGAATTCTTATTCTATTTAAAACAGTTTTTCTCTCTCCCTCAGGCATGACAGCAGGTAAAAAATAAAGAAATGAAAGACGAACTACATTTTGCTTAGCCCACTGCATCTTCTGCTCAAATTGTGGCTTTCCTACCTTGTCCCGTGATTCCTCAAAATGGGACTCAAAGGGCACCTGGCTGCCGCACTAAGACAACAAAGGGCAGAGACGCCTTTGGAGTTGTTGCTGCCGCTTCTCTGGTGTCAAAGATCCACAAACCTCATGGGAGGACCTTATACAGTCACAAGTTATAGCTTTGTAAAAGCAACTTTGGTCTGCTGTGTGAGGAATACACAGCAAGAAGGTACATTTTGTGAATATAATGCTACCTGTCATTAGTCACCTTATGTGAGTTTGACACAGAATATGAATTTTCTGGTAATTCAGCTGATGAGATTACCAGAGCAAAAACATCTCATTGTCAGAAAACAGATTTACCCTCCACCCCCAAGTGTAGCTCCCTTTCTAGAAATCTACAGGAAAAACAAGATACAATCAGATTTTGTAAGATGTCCAGATTCTGAAATGGATTAAAATTAAGCTAAACATTACTTGCTCCACTTGGCCCTGAAAAAACCCAGTCTGTGGATTCCAGACATCAAGCCTAGTTCTGGTTTTGATTCTCACTGATTATGTAGTTAACACTAAGTCCCAGCTTTCCCATTCCCCATTTGGAGAGAGTGATACCTGTACATTTATATTCATTCAGATATGTATTCATTCATATCCATGTACATTCATTTCCTGATGAGATGAATGAAATTATATGATAAGCCCCTAGACAAAAAGATGTTATATATTTAAGGTCAGTCACGTTTAGAGTGGCATGACCAATGACTGACAATAATCAAAGTTCACTGCATGTTATTCCCTTCTTGGGTAGAATGCAACACGGAAACGGCATTTCCTACTTGCTGGCTCTAGCTCTACCCAAGTTCTTTTCTAGGCAAGCCCTTTTCTTCCATGGTCAAAGGGAAATATTTTAATATTTGACCTTTGAATCAAATTTGGCATCCTTAAATGTGGTTTTACCAATGTTTAAAATTCACCTAGCTTTCACTGAATCACGAATACCTTCTCTCAGCATTAAGCTTCCATGGAACACTCTTTAACCACAAAATTTCATACGCTGGTACCTGGCGATTTCAAATTATTTTTCTCAACAGTCAACAGTTTAACAATGATTAGTCTGCAGGTATTTATAAAGTAGACCATCACTGTATCAGGTTCTGCTCTTATAAATTTTGCTAAGCATAAAACGTGCTTTAAAAATAAAATGATAACAAAAGTTAACAAAGAAGTGGGTAACTTAAATTCACTCTGTCTTTTATATCAACCTTGGGATTCAAAGTCCCATAATTAATGGAGATGGGAAAAGCTTAGAGTGGGTTCAGGACAAAGGTCAAAGAACTCTCCCTCCTTCCTTGCCCAAAATATTTTAAGAGGTGATTTGATAATGGTTATCAGTAAGATGATGTGTTAATAGATGTTCTTCATCTATAATTCAGATCAAACATTTAAAAAGGGGCTTAAGAAACATCAGGGATTTAGTTTAGTTATAAAATTCTGACATATTTCAGGAGGTGTTAAATCCTCATATGAAATACTGTGATGTCCTATTATAAGTTTTATGAAACACATTTGGTCTCCTTTTGTCTATGACAATTTAGCTAGAAGGTAGGGTAGGTAAACCAAATGAGTCCTAGGCTTTAGCTTTTTATAAAAGTTAAAAATGAGTTGTAGAGCTTATCTTGAAATAATCTTTCACAAAAAGCATATTTGTGACACAAGGACTGACACATCCCTCATGCTAAGTTGACTGCTGTCACAGGGAGCCAATCTCATATGAAATGTTTGATTCCGTTATTGATCAGTCTTTATAAATACTTGGCAGAGGTCAAGGAAGCAGATCTAACACCTATAAAACAAATAAGAGTTGTATTTCCTTGTTTGCTTTTAAAAATGACATTTACTGATTTTTTTTCTTTGTAGTATTCAGCTGTATGCAGCCATATTATAATTGTCATATAATAACCTTAATTCAGGGACACATCTTTTAAAACAATGTATTATTCAGCAACCTTCGGTAAACATGCAATTTAGGAGTGGAAAAATGCGCACAGAGACAAGTAATCATAGATACAAAGCATGGTGAATTTCTGTGCCATGCACTTCACACCCCAACTCATCTCGCAGGGAAACTAGAGAAGGGGCAGAACCATTTCTATTATGATAATTCACAAAGGGAGGCCATATAGATATGCATGCAAAGTCTCTCCCCACCTCTCCATTTACATGCCAGGATTTCAACTCTGTGACACTGAGTCCCTTCATTTAGCCAATTAGTCTTTCCAGCTTCATGTAATGCACGCCAAGAAGAAGGAGAAATAGAAGTGCTGACGTTCACTGCTTTGAAAGTTGCTATTCTAATGCCAAAGCTGCCTCTTGAGCAATTTCCAGAATGTATTAACATGGGAGCAAAGCTCTATTCCGAAAGACATGGATCACATTATGCAGGGGAGCCCCCTTCAATGTGTCACAATTACGCAGAATCTCCTCCATCTCTCACAAGACCTTAACAGTTGTAGTTAGCACGGACTCAAATTTATGGTCCTTCCTCAGGCAAAACCTAGGAGGTCTTCCTGAAGAAAAGGGGCCAATTTAAAAATATTTAATAAGCAAAGCACGGCGTGTTTTCTGGACTATAGCACTGGCCAAGTCTTTGCGTGGCTGTACTGAAGAAAGCCAGTCACGTTCCAAAGCAAACCAGTTTCTCAGTTTAGGTTACAGTGAAGGATTCTTCAGTTTCAGTCTTTTTTTTTTTTTTTTTTTTAAACCAACTGAGTCTAGGTTCAGTTTTAATTATTTTAATTCAACATGCAACCCCTAGAATTTTCCCTCAATATTAAGAATCAATATGAAAATGAAGAGAGTTGATATTTAAACAAAACATAAATATGCTTCTACACTTGCAAAACTGTGTAGCTGTGCAATTTGTACCTGCTTAACACACGTGATTCTGATACTTGGCAGGCAATAAGAAGTTGCTCTGAAATACTCAAAACTATTCATTCCCCTTCTTCTGTTGACCATCCTGGCCAGAGCTGAAACAGTGATGGAGATTTCAACATCACCCTCTCCTTTTCTCTTACCAACGGATTTACACAAGTCTGTTTGTGTCAGTCTGGCCTCTACAAATTCAGCCTTTCTTTGCTTAAGTCATGACATTTACAAGAAGTGATGGGACAGGTCCTCCACGGAGGCAGCACAGCACAGTGGAAGCAGCACGTGACCATGATCAAAGACCCCCTATGACCTAGTTCTGGTTCTTCTACAAGTTAGCTCTGCTTAACATGACCACTTCTCTCTTTGAGGCTTCCTTTTCCCCACACACAGAATTTGGGCATTGGCTGAGAAGATACTACAAGGTTGCTTCAGTTTCTTTCTGTTTCCCCAAAATCCTTTTCAAAATGGTTTCTTACTTTGTCTTTGCCTTCTGTAGTTTAAAATCTTGGCTCAATCTTACCCCTTCAATTTTTCCCTCAATATTCCTTTACTATCTTCTAACTGTGCTGTCCCTCGAAAGGCATCATCTTAAGACTCAATAGTTTGTTCTTCTTATGTTCTTTCATTTGAGGGGTTGATACACTGATCCATCCTTTCCTATGATCTACCTCTCTTAGTTTTGGTTAATTAAGTTAATTTAGTCAACACTTCTTCTTTAGAATACCTCTGATGAGATGTTCTGCTAGCACCTCAAATTCCCTACAGAGCATTCTCTCCTTTTAAATCATTCTGTTATCCAAATGCCATAAAACCACAGTCCATGACACCATCCAATGCCCCAAACTTCTGCTGAACTTTCACATTTTAAAATATTTTGCTTCTTATATACAGTCAATAACCAAATATAGAAAGTTTCTTAAAATGATCTTAAACATACATTTTTTCTATTATCCTCGGCTAGTTCTTAATCACAGTATACATAGGATAGGAAAACTGCCTCCTCACTCCAAATATCTTCTCAATGGTTTGATTATCAGAGTTCCCTCTTCAGTCCTCCAGTCGATTTCTATCCTACTTCAGATCAGTTATGAATTCCAAACTACCAGCACTGAAAGCCCTTTATAGATTTGCTCATCTAATTTGTCAGAAAATGGTGCCATGAAGGCCTCCCTATATCCACTAGGGAAATCTCCTTTGCCTTCTGGCTTCTTCCCTTTGAGAGTCTTTCCTTTATGTGGAAAAGTCCATCTCTGAACCTTTCCCCATAAGCCTGTATCTGTGGAATAATTCCTCAGCACTGAAGAACGTTTCTCCTTCCTTCAAATAATAACTTAAATGCTGCTTCTGCTAGAGAGACTTCCAAGATTACTGTCAGCCAATTGCCAACCCTCTAAAACAAGGCAAAAACCACCCTAGCTGCTTTACCACACTTTAAAAAATTTATTGTATTTTAAATGTATATTGTAATTGCTTATAAATTCCATTGATGTTAGGAAAAATATACTGGGTACTCAACCAATACAGTTTGATTAATTTATTGTGTTGTTAACTTTAGGTCCTGATTTCAAATAGTTTTATATATATATATATATATATATATATATATATATATGTCCTGTTTTGTTACTTTAAGACACATAAAGCTACTTAAGTCTCCTGATTTTTGAGAACTGTCAACTGCTCTGCATTTGGTAGGTGTCAGCAAACACTTGTTGAATTGGGTTGAGGAGGAATCATCTTAAACAGGTTACTCTTGGAGGAGGGAGTAATCAGAAGAAGATTATTAACATAAATATTCTATAACAGCATCTAAGTGTAATAAAAAATAATACTCAAATGAGAGTTTCTCAAATTTCTCTCATCCTCTTGATTATTTAATAGTATATTGATAAAGATATACTTTTAAAAATAGCTTTGATTTTAAAACACTAAATTTACACACCAAGAATGAGACACTAGCAAAATCTCCTAGTCTGATTTATTTCTCTGAAATATATCTGTCTTGAGAACATCAGCAGGAATACACCGAAGAAATATGTCCCTCACGGGATCAACTATATAAAAAGACAGAACACATCATCAGCACAAAAATCATTATCCATCTAATCCCCCATTCTAGATGGCTCCGGTGAGCCCCTCCATCACTACTGACTAGGGTTAAGATCAACCTTAATGGATTAATTAAACCGAAGCAGGACTGAACTGCAGACGGAAGAGGAGGCAATCCTGACACAGATGAGGCAACAACACTGTTCTTTCATTCAAATGTGTAAGACTTGGCTTCCCCCAAGTGCTGTACCTTTCTACTGTAAAGGAGCTGTCTAAAAATAAGATTTGGTGACTGTTGCCTGGGTCTTGCCCTTAGCACTCATAAAAATCTAATACTTGGGTGCGAATCAAAGTTTATCATGTAAGAAATTAAATGTTAAGACGTTTTAAGGTCTTAAATGTTAAGACCTTCCTGAAGGAAGGTGGGAGCATCTGCCAGAGGGGTAAAGCAATAGAGGCAGCATGGTCCTTCTGGTAGTCAAGAAGGGCCAACGAGGGGAGAAGTTATTGTTGGAATGCTAGTGAGACTCTGAGAGAGGGCCAGGACACAGAAGGTTCACAAAGAGCTGAAAGGGGGCTTCCCTGGTGGCGCAGTGGTTGAGAGTCCGCCTGCCGATGCAGGGGACACGGGTTCGTGCCCCGGTCCAGGAAGATCCCACATGCCATGGAGCGGCTGGCCCCGTGAGCCATGGCCGCTGAGCCTGCGCGTCTGGAGCCTGTGCTCTGCAACGGGAGAGGCCACAACAGTGAGAGGCCCACTTACAGCAAAAAAAAAAAAAAAAAAAAGCTGAAAGGAAGAAATGCCCACCATAAAGTCCCCGGGACAAGCCCACAGGCAGCTGTCAGTAATAGAAACCTTGAGAATTGCTCATTTAAAGAGGATTCTGAAATTCAAATGTAAAAGGAGAAGATGCTAATCCAAAGGCACAATTTAGGGTCTTTTTTCTTCTTGTAAAAGGAGGAGAAAAAAAAACCCCAAAACAACCCAGAAGTACTGTACCATACTGACAGTTTACTCTTTCAAGAACTAAATCAACATATTAATGACATGAACACCTACTTTCCTGATGGGGACAATTAGGCTCTATCACACACAGCATTAAATATGCAGGTATTAAAAGAAAAAAAAAAAAACCCACCAGAAACACCTCACTCTGGAGATGGTGAGTCTGACTGGGCAGACTGTCATTAATATCAAGCTATCCTGAGAGTCTAGAAAAGCATCTATGAAGACAGACTAGAACTCGCAGGCCTCACTTCCACCAAAGGGGAAGTGTCCTTAAGGATTCCAGAAGTGGAGATCTGAGTAGCTTTCAGTTGCTTTGTAGAAGTAACAGAAGCAGAGAAGGCTCCTCTGGGGGTCAGGCTAGCCCCACCATGTTGAATCCCTGTATCTAAGTGATAAGTAATTGAAATGAAAAGACACCAATTTCAATGGCTGTTCTGAGTTTAAAAAGCAAGTAAAAATTCCCACCCCCCTAGCAGATTTCATTTGTGATTGTTGCACTAGGGGAAAAACTTGCACGAAGTTCAAACAATAGCACACCTCTCAAAAACACACGTCATTTCTCACCGGAGAGAAAAAATAGAATTATAGAGTTGGAAGGGTTTCCTACCTTAATGATTATTTAATCTAGTTATTTTGTAAATGATGAAACTGAGGACTTGTCAGTGGTCACAGAGTTAATTATGCAGCTGGCAATTTTATCAGAAAGGAATTCACAGGTAGATTCAGGGCTATCAGTGATCCAATGGAACTGGGTCCCTTAAGGCCTTTCATTTACACAATCATATATATATGATTATATATATGTATATATATATGTGTATATATATATGTATATATATACACACACACACACACACGCATACACACTCAGAGGGAGAGATCTACAGATACAGATATATATATATATACATAAAATATATTGCTGGACAGTAAAAAGAGGATCCTGTGTCACTATCATGGCCACTATGATGGTCAAGAAGCCACAGGCTAAATTTGTTTACTTGACAAACTCAACATTTATTGAGCTCCAACTATGTGCAGGTATTACAAAAAAATTCTCAACGAATTTTACATCTGTAACACAATCACGTAGAATAATCGAGTAGTCAAACTTGTTCCCATTGGATGAATGTAAAACTTAATTATTAATTTTGAATCAAGAGAGAAGGCATTACATATTAGTCAGAGATTAGAAATAATTTGGAATGTTTCTAGTACCCCAAACCTAAAGGTTGAGCCACTGAGTTCAGCTGTTCTGTGCATTTAGACATGTTTTCCCTTCAGAATCTACCCCAAATTCACTGCCCTAAGTAGCTCAGACACAGGGCTTTCTAGGCCTTGCTGCTCTCCTCCTGACCGGCCTCTGAGAGGGTATTTAGGTCAAGGATGAGGGTGGAGCTGGGGATAAAGCAAAGAACCTGGCTGAGCCATGCGTCTATTAGCTCCAACACACTACTTAATCTCCAAGTCATTTCACTATCAGTTATATTTTAGTATATATAGCACAGCAGAATGATTTCCTTTGAGATGAACAAAAGTTGAGTGGCTAAAACCTAACGAATATGATGGGTTCAAATAATCTGGATATGGAGAAAAATCACTAATAGTAAGCTTAAGACCAAAGAAGTGATCATATCATCCAGGCATTTCTCTTACAAAGAAGGGAGGAGAGAAATAATAAATTTAAGTGCCTACCATGTTTCAGACACTATGCTAGGGGATTTACATATATAATTTTATTTAATCCTGACAAAAACCTTCCAGAGTAGAGATTATCATACCCGTTTCTTCAGGTAAAGAAACTGAGGCACAGTAAGACTGTGGTTTAACCAGACTTGCAAAGTAGAAACTACCTTATGACACTCATATACGGATCTAAGTTTGTCCAGCTACAAAACCTGTGTTCTTTACCAAAGTTTGCTAAGAGGGAAACCCAGAGGTGAAACGACTATGAATGCTATCGGAAAATATTTTTAGTGAGTGTCTGCTATATGCTGCTAAATTGTATGAACAAGTTTATACAAATATAAACACACATTTTCTACCACCTTGATATTTAAATATGCTAACATGAACAAACTGACATTGGATCCACCAAAAAGAATATTAAATATAGAAAATTCAACTGACTCATGTACAAAAGTCTATTTTTTTTCAGCTATAGAAGACAGTCTACCTGATACTGCAAAGCTTTTGTGCAACTAATGCTTAAAAACATAAACAAACAAACAAAAAATCCCCAGACTCTTTCAATACCAGAAAAACATGCATAACCCCACAAAAATCTAGCACAATCAATTCTCCAATAATTGCCAATAGACAGGGATTTTTCCACAGAAAGTATTTAAAGGTGAGCACATAGTTTGTGCACAAAGGCTTCATTTTCAATCCAGGGTTGACATTGTCACTGCCTCTGCTTACCTTGTCTTCATAAAGTGTGGAAAGGGAAAAAGGTTTGAGTTTTTCTTCCACATATGAAGGCTTAGCTGTAGGGAGAGGTTGTTTAAATAAAAACACCGAGTTTCTTTCCTAGAGGTAGGCTCAGGCATCAGGAGATCCCCTCCTCCCTGCACTCCACCATCCACTCTCACACACACACACACACACACACACACACACACACACTCCAGTCCAAGCTTCCACCCAGTTGCATGAAGGGTAGAAAAAGAAGAAAAAGGGAAGAAAAGAAAAGCAGAAAAGGGTGTAGAAGACGAAGAAAGAGGGAGGGATAGGAAGAGTGGCTAAGGAAGTACTGCCGTTCGTTCTCCAGAGTGCTCCAGAAAGTGAAAGTATGCAAAGAGCCAGCTTAGAAGCACACAGCTCCCAGCTCTCCAGGGATGCCTCTCTCAGAGCATCAGCTGCAGAATTCAAGCTTTCTGTGGCCAGGATGGCGCTGAAAGAAGGAAGACGCTGGACAGGGGTTGGAGAGTGATACTAGAGAGCTTTCCAGCCCCTTCCACCCCACATGTAAACACAATTATTCTCGAAATACTGTAACTTCCCAGGGTTTATCCAAATGCAAGGAAAAGGTGCATTCTAAGATGAAATGTGATGCAAGAATTTTTAATTATTTATTATGTCACAATTATTTATTTTAATTATTATCTACCTATGACACTGCAATCTTCCATTGCCACTTGATAATCATGATTACAATACGTCACTTTAATTGCCTTGGTAAAGAAATAAAAAAGAGGGATTGAGGTGGACAGGAATCATATTGCAATAATACGGACACATGACCGATATCCCCAAATCAACAACAAAAATGTCGATGGCAAGGTCCTGAAATCATGGGGGTTTGTCTAATTTTTCCACACTCAGAACCAAAGGTGAAATTTAAGTTGTTATAGGCCCTCAGTACATAGTATGGATGGCTACTGCAGTTAGTCTTTTTTGAATAAAATTCAAGGTTGGGATTCCAAAGATTCCCCCATGCTGGAAACTGCATTCATATTAGCTTTTCCGGGGAGCCACACGGAGGAGGGAAAGGGTAGAAAAGGAAGCATCCTCTTCTACCCCCTTGATGGGGGTTAGCTGAAGGCCATGGAGAATAACAGAGGTGCAGTCAGCTCTTTCTTAGACAGACAGCAGAGGGGGGCGGAAACCACACACTTGTATTTTGCTAATGTAAAAGTCCCAGTGGAAACATTAGCACTCAAAGACATTAATGTGGATTTGGGACACTCCCTGAAGGATTTTGATTCCATTAGAAAAAAAAAAAAAAAGATGGTGACAGATATAATCCTGCTTTGATATGTTTAACGCCATTTAAAGAGAAACTGCACCCATTTACCTCAGGCCAGGACACCAAGAGTTCAAAAAGTGAAATATCATTTCTCAGTGCAAAGAAAAAGCTTGGAAAATATTATGTGAAAATTAATTTGGCATGCTTCTTTGAAATTTTAGATTTCTGGGATGAGCAAATGGGTACAGTTTTCTTTTAACTGTTTTTGAACACCATGTGTTGAGAAGAAAACAACAGAATGGCAATTGCTCATCCAAAATGCTAACTTGTGGCATGGCACAGTCAAGATGGCCTGCCACAGCCAAAAAGCAGGTGTATGCTATGCCTGTCACTTCAGTAGCATGCACGCCACATGTCCCTGCATTCGGCAACCTCTTGCATTTGCTTTTGGAACCTTTCTGAGGGGGACAGTAAACATGACTCAACAGAACGTCTAGCCTAGGAGGGACCGGCCCCCCTGGCTTTCTGTGAGGCAGACTCTCTGAGGAAGAACCGAGGCACAGTTGCAATAATATACCTACTTTGGAATTCTGTGACCTAGCATGAAAGTGACTGGTTTCAGATCATTTTGTGTGGCTGAAGTGTAGGATCTAATCAGGATGGAGAGTAATGGTGATGCTTTTGCGTGGCTGGAGAGGATCTATGCAATCGGCTGTCTCATTTGTGCTGAGGACGTGATCAGTGCAGCTGGTACAGATCTTACGCACCTAACGTAAAAGCTTAGAGTAATAATCCCCTCACCTCTCAGGTCCACGAATAAGCTCAACGCATAGGCTGTTCAAAATCATTTGGTGTGCTGGGATGCCAAAGCTTCCTCAATCTGACATTATGAATCTGATATTACATTTGTTCCAGAAATTAAAATGCTTTTATATATAGACTAGTTCTCATTCAACTATATAACAGTCCTATGAGGAAGAGGAGGAGACAAAAAAAAAAAAAGATTTTCCTTCTTCCCTGTAGAAGGCCTGATAAAGAAGTCAAATGAAAAATCGTAACCATTTTTAAGCCTAAGCCATGTACCATGTGGAATGATAACTCAAGATATCTGTGTGGCAAGGGTTGACAAGGTCTGAAGATAAAGATGTAGATGGAGACCAAAATGAATACTTCAACATAAAGAAATGGGAAATTACTGTTTTATTCTATGATTTTAATTGATAAATCAAAACCATTTATTAAAAACCTACTATGTGAAAATACTGTCAGCGAAGAGTAGGGAAGAATGAAACCTATAAATACTAAATTGGAAAAAAAAATCCTAGAGCCTTACAGATATAATTGAATGATATATTCTGTAGGCTACTTTCTGGGCAGGCATTTATGGAGTTCAGAAAAGCTAGTTTGTTGCCAAATATTTGTATGCTATTGTTAATTTCATTCATTAAAATTACATTATTCACTATATACCTTTTATTTCTGATGGTACATTCTAGGTGTTGAAGGAGATACAAACTGTATAAATACAATCTCTGTACTTATGAGCCTACTGTGCAGTGTGCAGTGGTAGGAGGAATGAGACACACATAAACACACTCTAGTATAGGACAGTATGTAATCAGTGCCAAATGAGACATATAAATAAGTGCTTTAACAGTTCAGAAGAAGCAAGACCTCCTGGCTATGGAACAACCCTTTCATAGATTTACTAAAGTTGCTCAGTGCACAAAAAGGAAGGGATTTGGACCAAATTTTAAGGCACCAGGCATCCTGTGCATAGGAGTTTAGCTAGGCTATGAGGCGAGGAGAATGTACCCTGGATCCATAATGCCTCTCAAGCTGAGTTGTCCTGCAATTAATGTTGACCAAGAGCATGCGTGGCTGAAAGAGGAGTCAATAGGGTTGATAGGCCAGGTCAGTGGTTCTGCATTAGCCCTAGATATTAAGATGATTATTAATTCCCTGTTCGAAGTTGGCATCATAATGACATCATTTTCTTCCCATACAATTACGAAAAGTTCAGTCTTTACTCCAGAGTGATGGGAGGTACAATTCAGGGCTCATCCTTCCAAGTGAGGGAAAATGTAAAAATGCCATTGGTACAGGAATCACAACGTTTTTCAGAACAGCAACAAATGAAATCCCCCACGCTCCCTTAGGAGGATGAGTCAGAATCCATGCTCCCTAGAAATGATGACAGTGGAGTTCGGGTGAAGCGGCTATGCTGGGATCCACACAAGAAGGCAGGTTACCATTCAGTAGGAAACAGAATTTGGGTATCCTGACTTCTAGGTCTGGGTTCTATCTATAGAATCACTTTCTTTTTCAATTTTTTATTCCTCTTGGACACTCTAGCCCTTTAATAATGAATAGTGGTCTTCTGTAGTTGGTCTGTGTGTGTGTGTGTGTGTGTGTGTGTGTCTTTTTAAGAGGGAGGATGGCATTACTGATGTGCTTTTGTAAAGAATTCAAGGTTGTCTGGATCCTCAAAGAATGCAATTGAAAAAAATACTGTTTCTCTGATTCAATGGTGCTTACATTTGGGCAGAGTTTTCTTTTTCCATCCTCAAATACAGTATTTGAGACAATCTACCCACAATGGAAAGATTTTAGAGCTTCAAAAGTGTAGGCGAACCAAATCAGAATTAATCTCTGTGAAAACAGAGACTCAGGCACATGGAGAAAGTTTACGAAAAAAATCTGGGCAGGAGGCAGTCCCAGAGAAAGATGCCTGACATCTCTCTGAATTTAAGGTGAGCTAGAGTAGGACAGGTGAGGAAGGGCCAAGGAAAGTTCCAGCTGCCATGTGATCTGCTGTTTCACCTATGTCCATTTAACTTGAGTCTGTGTTATCAGAGGGTCTAGTTGATTTGGTTAAAATGTGTCCTGTGGTCTGACTGCATGAACCCAGAGCAGGCTAATAAAGGGAAGTCTAGGCTAACTGGGGCTAAGGTGAAGTGGTCAACAGCTATTCACTCGAAAAGGACCGACCAGGTCAGTCTGCAGGGTATCTCTGGCGGTGTTGCCTTTTATTATCATATTAAAAGCCATGTATTTTATTGGGAAAAAAATAATTAACTAAAAAAAGAAGACTTGCAGATCATAGAAGCAAAAAGCGTAGATGATAACAATGATCACTTTTGAACACTTGGTATATGCCCATCAGTTTTTCTTCATATGTGGATTTCTCTATATATGTTATCTCATTTGATCCTCATGCTAACTATGAAAGACTGATATTTTGCCCATTTTCTATGTGAGGAGCCTAAGGCTCAGAGAAGCTAGGTGAATATCCTCTGGTCACACAGCCAGTAGGGGCTAAGCTGGTATTCCAGTCTGAGTGGTAGGACACAAAACCTGAGCTCTTTTCCGTGCCTTGTGCTCTTCATGGCATGAAATCAGTGTTGGGGGAACTATGCCCAGCATCTCTGGTTAGCAGAGTGAATCGCTTTTATCTTTTGCCAACATGTCATAGAAAAAAACCAAAACAACAAAAAAATTAAAACTCCTGGCTCTAGGAGATTTCCTATCAACCACCTGAAGTTTGGCTTTGTTACATATCATTTGAATATCTTGACAATCTTATAAAAAGTCGAACAAGAATAAAGAATTTTGCATTTATGCTAGCTCCTATGTTAGTTAAAAATCTCCTATTCCTGCATAACAAGGTGCCTGGGGGACTTGCTCACCGCCAGAAACTTATCTGAAAATGCTGGAAAGTCAGAATTTGGGGCCTATATACTGACTAATATTACCAGCTGTGAGTTGGCTTGAACATCAGTAATATGATATTTCCCGCTACAATTTGATTTGGTTAAAATGTGTTTGAAGTTCACCCTTTTATTAACTAGAATTACCACCTCCTGAAACTGGAGGGCCCCTGAGAGCAAGCTGCTAGTGCAATCCAACCTCCCACCCGCCATCAGTGCATTTCCTGGCAACAAATACAATTAAATTGATAACTACAGAAATAGGTCAAAATGTCTTTTCAATAGTTGCTAATGTTCCCCTAATGCTCCATCTCCTCCCTTTGATTCTCCTGCTAACATTTTCTCTAACATCACAGGAGCAACAACTAGTAAAGAGAAACGACAAGAAGATGGAGAAGCTGGCAGCAGTGGATGGAGGAGGTCTTAGGCATTCCCCCAATTATCAAATAGAAAAGCTAAACTTCCCTAGGGGCCAAGGGCCCCCAAATCAGCTCCGCCGCTGAGTTGGGTGACCCGGAAAAAAAAGCTGTGTCCAATATGAGCCTTAATATCCTCCTGTGCAAAAGAGGAAACTCAAGATGACTGATTATTCAAATTTGTAAAATGCTGAGAGTTCACAGGAGATAGGAGCCTTGACTAATATCAAAGCAGTGGGGTTTAAAACTTATTTACACTACTTTCAATACCATACCTATTAGAGCCTTGGCTATCCAAGATAGAAACTTTGTTTTATATAAAAAAATGATACCATGGCATATTTTTGTGAGAGAGAGCCTCTGCAATCATCCCGGGTTTGATTATTCACTATGTAAACCTACATCCACCCCCCACCCCCAGAACAAAGTTTGATTTTCTGAATTCACGTCACATATGCGACCAAAGATAAAGAAGCGGACGGGTGGGTACAGATGTATCAGGACATGGCTGATTCTAGGCAGATAGTCTGGCTCAGAAGGGACAGCCACCTGCTGTAGGCAAGGAGCATAAGCCCCCTTGTTAATGAGGTACATTTCAATTTCCAACACTTCTTCTGAGATGCAAACATAACGTAGGGGTTTAAGCCATTCGTGCCTGGATGCTCTAATCACTTCAATCCCAAGAGGGTTACCTCAGTGTAAAGTAGTTTTGAGTTGGAGCTGGGGAGGGCATAGGGATAATTTTGGAACTGGGGAGGTTGAAGGAAAAAATCAGCTGAACACAAGGACCCTGGGCCCTGGAGGCAGAGGAGAGGAGGAAGGGAGTGGCCATGACTGAAAAGGACTCAATCTGTTTAGCAGTTTTTGCTCAGGGCCTTGTCCAGAGCTAGTGAACCACTGAAAAATCTCTTGTGAGATGCCATGGTCTCTGAGTAATGCTTTTGACCTTTCCTCTGTGCCATGGTTGTACTGTCACTAGACAGGAGGTCAGCATTGACTTGAAAACTTGCAAACTTCAGCCTACCTGGTTCAGGCAAATAAAGGTTATTCTAATCTTCTATAATTTAAACTCACAGGGACTGTACAGTCTGGCACCTCTCCATCAGATTCCTCCGCCTTCCTTCCTTTCATGGGGGAGGGAGAACAGAGGTGTGGAAGAGAGGGCACAGGAGAGGAGGAGGGGAGGTGGAAGGGGCTCTCCTTCCAGAGTTTTGATGTGAGTGAGGCTTTGTGTCAGACGAGCCTCTCTCTGGACCCTCCCGGTAAGCCAGGAGACACTGTTAGTGGTAGGAAGTATTTTATAGGTTCAGGGAGGCTAACTAGCTTTAGGTGGCCATTCAGGTTCCTTCTCCCAGCTCCTAGTTCCTCTGGCATATTTCCTCCTCCTCCTGGTTATGGGTGCTTAGAAACTGGTTTACAACCCAGTCATCTAGAGTATATCTTTTGGGAATATTGAGGATGCCCTGAATAATCACAAGCATATCTGGCTGGGAGTCAGGAGCCTTGAATGCTTCTGGTTAAGACCTAGTCCTAATAAACTATCACTGAGGACAAATCCAGGCACCTCTATGCGGTCTGATCCTGACTTTACAATCCTGGCATTCACACTCATCAAGGTGCTGGCAGCGGTGTGAATGCACAAAATTCAGCAGAATCATTCTCATTATATGTTATATGTCATATATAGATTAAAGCGAGGAACTCCCTCATGCTAATGCCAGTTTTGGGTAAGAAGGATGAGAGGACTGATAGGAGCTGAAGGCAGAAGGAGTCATGAGAAAGATGTGGAACACACAGCAGCAGCAATGGAGGAGCTTAAGAGGAAGCCCAGGCCAGAGCTGGGAGATGAAATTGTCTGCTGAGTACACTGATGTGTTTGATCACACAGTGGTTGGAAAGTCCTAGTCTAAAATAAGCTGAATGTTAGATGTTCTTTTTTAAATCTCAATTTAATGGTTGAAGCCTATTTTAACGAGCCAATAACGGGCAAAGACCTCATTACTACAACTATTTCTCCCAAGTATTAACCTCTAGCAAAAAAAATATTTGGCTGAGACCACTACAGAGTTTCTGATTACAAAACAAGACCATCTTGATGATACTCATATCAAAGTGTTTGGAGGAAGGAAGGAGAGATGGGTTCTTCTGAACCATATTGTATGGACAGAAATCTTCAGAGTTGAACACAGGAATTAGCTTCTGAGGAATCGAGAAAGAGGATCATTTTAAGTAAGAGAAGATATCTGACTGATACTTTCAGTTGGCATGCCAGGAAAAGATAAATTCCAGGCAGGACCAGCTACATAATCTGTGGGGCACAAGGCAAAATGAAAATGCGGGGCCCTTTATTAAAAAAATCATTAAGGATTTCAAGACAGCAACAGCAGCGCATTAAACCAAACGCAGGGCCCTTCTGAGACCTGGGTGTGACTGCTTGGGTCGTACAGCCAGGAAGGTGGTCCTGATTCTAGTTGTATTGTTTTCATCAAGGCATTCTAGTCCCATAGTCACCAAGACCTAAATTAAGAAAGATGCACCACCACTCTCAAAACTCTCAGTTAACCCTGTCTTCTTAGGGTAAGGAGGCAACTGAATTCTGCAGTAAGGATCAGAAAGATCTGGGGTCTGCCAACATGTTTGATAAGAGTGCAACTGCACTGGCTTCTGCTACATTTGTTACAGCCACCATCCCCACTTCTGTCACCACCCAAAGATGCCCAGGATATCAATGTCTGGGAATTGAAACATATTTTCTAAAAACACAAATTTCCCTGAAAAACAAAACAAAACAAAACAAAACAAGCAGAAGTTACTAAAAAGAAGCTGAGTTTCCTGGATATAAGTCCTATCCCTGATTTCTTACTGGGCTTACCTTGAGCAGGTCTTGGGCATGTGCTCAGGCTCAGAAACACAGGTGAATTACCACAATAACTCTTTTCAGTTTGGGAAAAAATAGAGGAAACAGGAGAACCTGGTCTTAGCCCAGCAGAAACTCACTGGGTTCACTAACAGTGTGCTTGCTCCCTTTCTCTTTCTCTCTCTCTCTCTTTCTGTCTCATTATGCTAAGTCGGAGCTATGACTTCACTCTCCGTGGAAGCTAAGTTTCTCTTTCCTGGATGCTTGGAATGGACCAGAGAAAAGGCATTAGAGGGTAATGGTCATGTCTAAAAAATCACATTTATTTATCTTCACCTGCCCTCCTCATGTCATTATCATTCCACTGAGGTCTGTATATAGAAAGCAGAGATTAAATAGCCAAGATGAACATCAAAAGAATAACAGCAGTACCAAATAGATGAATGTGACCTCTTTCCCAGTGATCTTAGGGGCTTTATATGTACTGAGCCTGATTCTCGTAGGGACAGACCAGTAGCCTGGGCAGATGCCTAGGATGTTTGTGTAGGCTGACACTTACCCTCCCCTTACTATACATCTCTGTTCCATTTTCTAAAAAATAAGGTCTAATATAAAGAACTAGTTCACTTCTACAGCCAGAATTATACCTTGATACTAGACCTTGATTTAGGATTTTTTAAAAAAGATATTTATTGGCAAAACTAATCTTTTTTCTTTTTTTCTTTTTGTTTTTTTGTTTTTTTGCTTAATAGGTTTGTACTGCCTTGAGTAAGGCCACTAGGGTCCATAAGTAGATGGAAATGTGTCTGAATCTCTATAATTATGTTTAGATTTCAAAAAGTCTTCCATTCCACAGAGGTGATATAGGTTCAGTCATCATTTTCAAGTGTTTTAACATTGGTAATTAGCAGAGGAGGTCTTAAAATTAAAAAAAAAAAGTGATTGACCTTCACAACAGATGCATATATAAAATCTTGATTCACTTATTTTGAAATCATTCTCCTGCTGGAAATATATAGCTATAATATATACATTTATATATGTGTGCACAATCAGCCTTAGCAATACCACTGAGAAGGAGACGAGGATAGATGGTTTTCTATTTATTTGACAAATACACTATTACTTAGACAGGTTAAGTGATTTGTCCTGTAAGGAAGGGTGGAGCTGGAAAAAAAAAAACCTGTCACATCTGCTCTCAGGTTATACCACTCTGGAATTGGGTAGCCATTATTGTTTTTGAGTGACCTGATCTAAATGTTTGGCGAGGCAATTTTCCCGAAAAAAGATTTTACACTTTTTTTTTCCCTCGGTACTTTCTTTCCCCCTTTCTTTTCCTCCTCTCTGAGATTATTATAAACTAGTGATAAATGTGTCTGCTCTAAGTTTATGCTTGCTCTTCATGGATTTGGATGGATTTTAGCTCTTAACGAAGCATAAGAAAAAAAAATCACCTCTGAAAGGTAATAATGATAAATAATGCTGGGACAGTTAGTTTGAGTTAATGTCACTGTAATAGTTGATATGGGTACAAGTGAGGTCTTGGACTCACCTTTCACAAGAGCTAGTCTGTTGGCTCTGAACTGACCCAACAAGAGCAAAGGCTTCTATAAGGCAGAACTCACTTGTCAATTCCCTGCTGTTCTCCTGGGATCTCAGACAGGCCAAACATTTCTTTGCACCTTTCTGTGAACTGCTGCATCTTGGAACTGTCCTCTACTCTACATTAGGGCTACACCCTCTAAGTTCTTGACCTTAGATAGTCCTTCTCTATTTTGGTACATATTTGCATGATGCTCACAGTGTTATACTTGATTTAAAAAATTGGCCTGTTATTTGGCCAAGGAAAGACTATTTTGGTATTGTTTTAATTCTTTACTATCTATTTTGTTAATTATTTGTGTGAATAAAAAAAAATCCTAGATTTCTTGCCTCTTGTCATGGTACTATTTCCCAATATTATCTGGTAAATACTTAGGAAATACAATTTTATTTTAATATGTCCTAAACAAAACACAATTGTGAAAGAAAACTGGTAGAGAAAAACATAATAAAGTTTGAAGATAAATAACAGTTAATTCTGAAATATCTGCCACTCTTACTCCTTTATATTAGAACCTAATGTTGCCAAGAAATTAGTCATCCATACCGATTTTTTTTAAATGAAGGGACAAAATAAGTTTCTTTTCTGATGATAAGAACTGTAACCCCTGCAGCATAATAGCACCTGAGCAGCATCTGTGATGTGAAACTGGCTTCAGTGATTTCTCCTGAAGAAGACTGCTTAGTCAGGACCTTCAAGAAAGCTGCTGCTGTTTAGGACCTAGACGCTACGAGGAACGTCCTGGTTCCCTACAGAACTTGGGCTGGCTGTCATCCCATCCGGTATCCAGTCTGCAGTTGCCACTCAGACACGTAGAGTGTGCGTCTGGGGACGACACACAGTAGAATAGGAAAGGATACAGAGCTCTGTCGTACCAGCACATTTATTGTAAGGAACTAGTTATGCTGCAACTGCTTTGCTCTTTTATATTCTAGGCAACACACCGGTGAATATAAGTCATAACGAACATATTCAACATTTTTTCCATCAGTTCAATACATTATTCATAAATATTAGAGACGGAAAAGACCTAGAAGATTACGGAGTCCAAACCTCCTTTCTGTACCGCCCTTTCCCCTAACTGTTGATGCTAGCTCAACAAAACAAGACAACAACAAATCACACAAGGAAAGCGACAAATTCACAAGTTTTACAAGTAAAAAGGAAAGCTCCAAGAAAGTCTGTATTGAGGGTGAGGAAGTTCAAGGCCTTCTCTTCCTGCTGGTGGTGGAGCTCTGAAGACTAAAAGTATGGTGGCCCTTTGCTGTGAAGGCAAGCCAAGGGAGAAAAATGCCAGTTTCTCCTCTTGAGAATCATAATTCAAGGTAAAGCGCAAGAGGCAATCCCATGTCCTTGGCTAACTGCTTCCTATCTGTCTCTACAACCTGGTGTGGATTCAGGCATTCTTCTCTCCTGTTAGAACTTGAGATACTGACGATAATGATAAAAGAAAATGTATAAATGAATAGAGAGTTAAAACTACTAGAGTATGCTCCCTGGGATTATCTGTACTATCAAGATAGGAAAACTTTGCAGATGCTACTGTCTCTCTAGAGGAATAAATGCTTGCATTTTAATATTCTCAGCAGCTGGTTCCTGTTGAATGCCATCAGGATGATTCAGCCACCCACCAGGAACACCAGTAATGGCAAGTGCACACAGAGAAATCTGCAAAACTTTCTTCTCTTGATGCCAACACTATTACTCTGGCAAAGTCAGAACCCTTTATTGAATTACCAGTTCTACTAAATGTGACCTTGTTCCCCTCACAAATACCAGCTCGCTTTCAAATAAATGGAACTTCTGGCTGATTAAGATGCAGCATACTTCCTGATTTAAGCACACCCTACGGTCAGCTTCTCCTCAGCTATGGCCATGTGATTTGCCCCCTTTTACTTTCTCACTATTCACTGTAACCCTGAAGAACCAGTAAGATCCATATACACCTCGAATCCACCTTGTATACCATCCTGGCTACAGCTGACTTGAAGTATTTAATGCTATATCTCTACCCTGACATGCCTCAAGTTATTTTATCATTTCCAGTTTTTAGAAGTTTCTCATTTCCACAGAATGGGGTTGCATGCCAGGAAAACAGAAATGTGTAGATGACCTGCATTGACCCTAGACCTCACTGATACAGAATTACCATACCACATTCAAGTTAGATAAAAAATTATATACTTGCCCCCTTCTTCAAACAGACCAGATTAGACACTAAAAGGAAGAAATGCCAAAGATGACAGCTAGCTCTCAAAAATGTCTCACTGCCTCATTTGCTGGTCCCCAAAGTAAAATCTAAGGACATTCAACACAGATTCAGGAGCTTTCAACAGCCATGAAAATATATGGCTGGAGAGGGAATTTATAAATGTAACGAATACACAAATGGCTTATAACAGATGCAACTAAACTTAAATTCAATATCTTGACCTGCTCTCCAAAGTGAAAGTTTCTAGTTCAGGCTGCAGACAGAGGTATAACCAGCTCATTAATCACATGAAACAGAACTACAAGCTGACACCTCTGGGGATGCTGCAAAGAGCAATCCTATGTGATTGGGGGGCCTGTGTGGAACCTGAAAGGGAAGGCAGGCGGCACCGACAGTCTACAGTGAGCAATACTGATATTGTTTATGGCGTCCATAGGTTGGCCAGGGCTGACTATTCTAAACTTCCAGGAAAGAATTGAAGGATCTTTGTAAGGAAGTAATGGGGCCTATGGACTTGCACAAAAAAGATTCAATATATTTTTATTCAGCTCCTATTATGTAAAAGTCATTGTGTTTGTTGCTTGAAGAGATTTTGAACTCAATAAGATCAATCTATGAGCTCGAAAAGAATACTATTGGGGAAGAACTAGGGGAAAGGGAATATTAATAATAGTAGTAGTAGTAACAACAACAATGATACTGAGAGAAGATCACGCGCTAGTCATGGTACCAAGCACTCTATATACTCCATTTCAGGAATCCTTACAATATCCCAGCAAGGTAGTTATAATTTTCCTACTTATAGATGTGGAAACTGAGGCCCAGTGAAATTAAGGGCACTGCCCAGATTACATAGACCTGTTCCTTACATTACAAATAAGCATACAAATGGCTAATCTATAAGAGAGAATATGACAAAAGCCATTAAAAGATAGAGTACTGTAGAAATAGAGAAGGCAGAATTTGTCTCTACTTGGGAGCACCAGGTGAAAAGAACAGGGGTGTGGAAATGTAGTGTGTGCTTAGGAGACAAGGAGGAACCCAGTTAAAATGTGTTTAAATTTATTAACTCAGTACCCTCTGATTAGAACTCACATTTTGATACAACAGTTAGATACATTGATTTGTACAGGAAGATTTCTAAGGAGAAGGACTTCTTTCTAAAGGATTTTCTGACTACAATTTCTCAAAAATTTTTTTTCTTTTCTTTTTTCTTTCTTTCTTTTTCTTTTTCTTTTGGTGGGGATAGAGGGAAGAAGAGAAATGAGATACAAGTTTACCTTGGAGGGGATATGAGGGTTGCATGAGGGAAGCAATGTTAATAGCAGAGAGTGTCCACGGAGTGCCAATGTGGGTGCATTTTCTTTCATTCCCCAGAATGCCTTATCCTTACCACACATATTTGCCCCCTACCCCATGTAAAGTAGGGTTATCGGTATAGAAATAGGAACGCTAAGGGCCTGCTTACTCTGCTTTCTTCCTCAATTACTTCTGGAATATCATCCACATTTTATTTTTATAAAATTTGTTTTAGGGGTCAGGCTTGCGGTGTAGAGTAGAAGCTAGAAAACTTGAGTTCTCGTACAATTTGCCTTTCTCATCTTGAGAAAGTTTGATCACTTTTCCATTTACATTTTCCTATTAGCATGGTGTAAGCCCAAATAGCATTTCTTCTTCTGTTAAACACCCTGTCCCTTTGGTGAAAATAAAATTTTGTGCTTTACTGAAAAATTTCCATTCTTCTCTGTTTAGAACCCCTGGTTCACAGAATCCAATGTATAGCACCACTAGTCAAGATGAATTTGTGGAGCTTTAGTTTCTCTGGTTTTTAAGCTTTTATATTAAATAGTGTTTTCCAAATGTAAGTCACAATATATAAAATACATATTTTAAAAAATTCTACATGGTCCTGCACCAGATATTCAGTATTCCTCTCTGGAGAGTTTGGTAACCCATTCACCTTTATTGAGATATCTAAGGCTCCTTCAAGCTCTAAGATGCCATGATTATGATTCTGTGATGCTGACATTTGCTTTGTCGACACTTAAAGCAGAGCTTTTCAACTTCAAACAATAGCATAACAAGTTGCTATAACAATTACACTTATATGAATCTTTAAGCAGATGAGCATAACAGCTCTTTACAACTATTACCACACTGGACAGCCAAAGCTTAGGAGGTTGTTGTAATTCTCTGAAAAAGTGAATTCTACACTTGATTATATCCTATAAGGAAAAGTATTGCCTTTCTATCTACTTTAAAATTCATGGACTCTTTGTTTTGGTATCTGTTAGTTTTGCAGCCAGCTACAAGCTTTAAGCATCTCCAATAACTTTCATCATTAGCCTCCACTCTGTCATGGCTCCTGTGTCTCACCCTTCTGACCTTGCCCACTGAGGTCACTCTTCCTGATGTAATCACACAGGCTTCTTTGTAGTTACATTCGTCACAGTGCTCACTAGAATTATCATCATTCCTACTGCACCTTAGGTCAACGAAATTAAATGTGCTTATGCAATTTGTTGTCATTTTAATTTTTCAGCCAGGATTTCTTCATCCAGAAGGACAATTTTATTTTATCTGATCAATAAATAACTAGCCAGTCGAATGACTCTGGAAAGCTTGGTAGAAAGTCGGTTATTGGGGCAAAATCTTAAGTCTAGAGAGGTTTTTGTAAACTTGGACAGTGGCATTTCACTGACCTTGAATCCATAGGTTCAAAATGTATTGATGTCAACTTAGTCTTTCAATCTAGTAAAGCAATAAGGATAAAATATGCGTGATTTATATTTATGTGTGTGTTGAATTTAATAAATTAGTCAAGAGTCAAGTTTTTTTTTTTTTTTTTTTTTTGCGGTACGCGGGCCTCTCACTGTTGTGGCCTCTCCTGTTGCGGAGCACAGGCTCCGGACGCACAGGCTCAGCGGCCATGGCTCACGGGCCCAGCCGCTCCGCGGCATGTGCGATCTTCCCGGGCCGGGGCACGAACCGGTATCCCCTGCATCGGCAGGCAGACTCTCAACCACTGCGTCACCAGCGAAGCCCAAGAGTCAAGGTATTTTTTAGGAAATATTCAAGTCCATTCCACAGTGACTAATTCACTTTCAGATATAGTCTAAAATATTCTTTTTGGGCTTCCCTGGTGGCGCAGTGGTTAAGAATCCGCCTGCCAATGCAGGGGACACGGGTTCAAGCCCTGGTCCGGGAAGGTCCCACATGCCGCGGAGCAACCAAGCCCGTGAGCCACAACTACTAAACCTGCACTCTAGAGCCTGCATGCCACAACTACTGAAGCCCGTGTGCCAAAACTACTGAAGCCCACACGCCACAACTACTGAAGCCCACATGCCTAGAGCTCGTGCTCCGCAACAAGAGAAGCCACTGCAATAAGAAGCCCATGCACCACAACGAAGAGTAGCCCCCGCTCGCCGCAACTAGAGAAAGCCCGCGTGCAGCAACAAAGACCCAACGCAGCCAAAAATAAAAAATAAAATAAATAATAATAAATTAAAAAAATATTTTTTGCTGTAGTTTTAACTTTTTTTTTTTTCAAATAAATAAAGAACGTACATAGACTGTGAAGTGGCAATGTAGTCCGTTGTGGCATTCTATATATTCCTCAACTTTTGCTCTTTCTATGGTCAGGGTATGTAGAAATAAAAAAATCTACAATAGTTTAAGTCTAGAAATTTTTGTTTGGCTAAACTCTGAAAACATAGCTTAAACAGAGTTGAAAGCTTGGCATCTCATCATTTCTTTATATTATAAGGCTTACAATGCCACCTTATAAAAGATATATTCGTTTATTTTCATGTTCAATCAAAAGTGTAGGGTTTCAGGTCTAGGAATGGATTACAGATCGTTCTCTCCTGGTTATTTTTGGCTTTAAGTATATTGATCATTTTATCATTTTCTTGTTTTAAACTGCTTTAAACACAGCACAAATGTTATTCTCATCATGCCAGAAATGGGTTTGGAATTGATTTTGAGTTTCCATCAGTTTTACTCTTTGCTCTCTGTGAGAAGTTTTTTACTTGCTTAAATTCAAAAGGATAGTTTTGTTCAAAAGATGTCAGAGTACAGCATTCAGAGATCCTTAGCTGGACAAGAAAACTGACATTTTCTTCTTTACAAAAAACTAAAAATCATTGCATCTATTGCCATGGACTTTATTGAAATTAGTGAAGAATCATTCATACGAATGCAATTTCAAGGGCTTCCTCCCTCTTTCTCTTCATGTAAGTGTTCGACAAAAGCATGCATCTTCTAAGAAGCTGGCCTGATTGGTCCAGGTTGGCACTGTTTCAGTGTTTGGCCTACAGCGGCTGCTTAGGAATAATTTCATCTCATCCTCTCTGTTTTTCTGGACTGTATCGGACTCAGACACGTGGTATGCAAAGGAAATCCAAGTCCCTTAAAAATGCTATTTCTTTTGGTACTAAAGCCAAGCCCAGTTCTACTTTGGCCAAATGATCTTATCAAGATTTAACAAGAGATATTCAGTAATATCTCCAATCTGGGAGAAGACATTCCACTAAGAAAGATAATTTACTACAGAATATCTATATTTTCTCTTCAGGCAAGGACATGATCGAACTTTATCCCATTGGTACTGAGAACACTATAACACTGATGCAAATTTTATGACAATTATTCATTTCAATTAATTTAAATGGAAATAAACAAGTAGTTCTTTCCATATTAAAGCAGATACTGGAGATCTATTTTCAGTTATTGTTGAAAGTATTTTGGCTTCCATAAAGGCACCTTCCTAACACAGCTGCTTTGCCCTCTTCTGCACTGTCACAATTCAGAATTTGTCACATTTCAGCCAGGTTCTCTAGACTAATTGGATGAAACAATTGCTTTACAGTATTAAAATTCCTTTGCAGAATCAAATGAGAGGAGATCTGCACAGTTCAGATAGCCTGGAAGATTTACAACAAATACAGCCCAAATCCTGTATGTTCCATACATCTTTCTACATTTACAGTAATAATCACTTCTATAGTGTTAGGAGTTAACTTCACACTTGAGAATATCAACAAACATAGGGAGAAATTTAGATATGTAAACTTCATTTCCCACCCCATCCTTCCTTCTCCCCTGTGCTGTTTTGTGTTTCAAAGCAGAGTGCTGCATCTTTTTTGAAAAGTGTCAGGAAATCGCTTTCCTAGCAATCTAGGCCCTTGAGTTTATATGTGTGGTGTGACACACCTTGAAACAGAGAGCCCCACAAACCAGAGTGGGATGTTAATTTAAATACAGACTTAGGGGGAAGAGCTCCATCTACTGAATTAGTTAGATCACAGTTTGTACCCTATAGTTATCCCATTCACTACTTTCAACCTCGTAGAGGCTCTGGGGAGAACGGAAAAGTTACAGACCCCCAAACAGCTTTGAGTCTGATGCCATTTTGAATATTTCCCAGTTACCCTGAGCCCCTTTTCTTTGCCCTTCCCAATCTCCAAAGCTTTCCATGTTTCAATATGAAAGAAAAATGGGATGCTTTGCTGGATAAATCATTCCTGGAAAAAGGTAGAAATCCATTGGTAATTGAAGGAAAAGCCCCAAATAGCTGAAGGGAAAGCAACAGAAAAAAATCGCTCTACCTGACCAGTTGGCAGCCCAGGTAAGAAGCAAAGGGAAGAGTAGCCTACTTACTCCTCCCGCCTTACATCATTGCTCGGGAAGTCTGCAGCCACCCAGTAGCAGCTCTTCTGGGCTCTCCCCAGCTGCACAGTGCTGTTGTGGCACTGGGAATTTGCTGTGGCTTCATAAGATTATGGGGATATGCTTCAGCAAGCCAAAAAAGTCACAAACAAAATTCAGGAGAGAAAAAAAAGTACAAAAACAGCTGATCTTACTGGAGAAGCACTTGGCATTTTCCTACATATGCCACAATTTTCTTTGGTATTTCCTGGTTCTATGATCAGAAAAGTTATCATATCACATTTATTACTATTGTGTTTTCAGGGTTGCTGGTGGCGGGGCGTGGTATAGTGAGAGCACACAGACCAGACATGGGAGTAGCAAGGTAAAGATTACTTCTCCTACTTGTTTGAAAGCTTTCCAGGGGATCATGAGGTTAAAAAGTTTTCTTCTTCAGAATACTGAAGACATATAGAAATAATATACAGAAAGAATAGCCATAGCCTTTCTAGATTGGGAAAGTAAAAAAAACTTGTTTAACACAGTAACAGATACGGAACAGAGCAAATCGTATCGGAATAAACCTGAATGTTAATACAGCTGCATAAAATTCAGGAGTATATAAGACTTATAAAAATACTTTATAAGTTGAGATAAATTATTAGAATATAAAAAGACATTAATAAGTATATATATATTAAATAATCAGAGGGAGGCAATAATTGGATTTTTAAATTACAGAAAAATAACAAAATATAATAAATTAATAAAAGTTTGCATTAAGGCTAGTCCTCTTTCATGCAAAAATAGAATTAATATAAATGTAAAGTGAAGCTGTGTCTCTGTATGTGTGTGTATGTGTATATATATATATATATGTATATTTGCACAAAGTATTACTGAGTGACATTGAAAGGTGATATGTTGCATAGAAATAAAAACTTTGAATTATTTTAAATTGGGCATTTAAAGTATCAGCATTAACCTGGCAGATTTTTTTCTTTTTTTAAAATAACATTTAATTTTCAGTTCTATTTTAAATCATGGAAAGAAAAAAATTAGAAAAGCATTGCATAGATGCACAATATGCATTTTGTAAAAAAATTTCATTTGCATTTCTTAGAATATTTAGTTCTCAAAAAACGGCTAGTTGGCTTTTCTTCAAGCCTCTGCAAGACAAGTTCAGTTCTGAGTCAAGAAAAGCTATGAGAAATTTCACCTCAAAATGAAATTTGTTTGGATAATTATAAAGGCCTGAAAAATGAGATTATCTCCACCATAACTATAACAAACAGCTAATGAATAAATATATTCTGGCAAGAATCGATAAGAATTGCAAAGCCTGAGAGGGTCATCGCAGACTTGAAAAAGGTAACCAAGTGAGGAAACATCAAATGGAGTTAATGGAGATAAATAAAGCATTCTGAAAAATGTAAAGTGTTAACAGTCACCGACAGGAAAGAATATACTTCCACAGGGATGACAACAACAAAATGAAACAAAACAACCCAAAACAACTGGAAATATATATCTCCTGGAGCAAAGTATGACTACTTATTCAGCAAGAGGAGAACCTACTTCTTTGTCATTCCCTTTGGAAGCCTGCTTTTTTTTTTTTTTAAAAAAAAAAAAAAAAGGTTGTACAAAAGATACATGTGTTCTTTTTCTGGTATTATTACAGGCCCACCTAGATTTAGCTTTCGGTTCCAGATGAGATCAGGCATGTTCAGACTAGCACATCTTTGCTCTGTAAGCACAGAGCTGCTATCTTTTCACTGGCAAATTCTCGGATCCCCAAATTTATGCACAATAAATGCCCTTAAAAATCTGCAAATTTTCTACTTCAGTCAAATACCTCATTGAGTTCAAATTTTTTCTTATCTTACTCTTCTAGTAGTAAGCCGAAAAGTTAAGGCAGGCGACTCCCATAAGAAAGGAAAGTTGAATAGTACTTACCCTAAGTATAATGTGCAAGCCTTAATGGGGGAATCTACTTTTGCTCTATGGTTTTTAGAAGGGAATCCAGGTTTAAACTCAGCTCTCGCCCTTTTCCCTTCTGGAAAACTGAGTAGACTCACTGAAGGTGGCTCTGAGAAAGATCCTACAAATCAACAGCCTTACCTGTGGCCATTCAGAAGACTGCACTTTGGTGTGTGTTTAAAACTATGAATAAAGTCAGACACAGCGCATGCTCAGCAGGCAATTTAAAAATATTTATAACATTGTTGTTTCAAAAACAAATTTCCTCAAACAAAGCAAAACTCACATTTCTGATCCATGCCAAGTTTAACGTTCTGAGACAAAGCTGTTTTGGAGTTTTCTGCTGGGGAAAAAAAAGGCTTCTAAAATTTTTGTTGAACGAAAAATAGTTCCCTCTTCCCTTTTGGATACTCTTAAAGAGGTGGAATAAAATTCCCTCTAAGTTTCAACAAAATTCACCTTGGGCTAAGATAAGGCAGTAGATATTTAAGGTCTGTAAAAAATAATTTTGGGGAGAGTAACAAGGAACGAAAAACTATAAGTTTAAAGAATGTAATGGTCATCAGTACCTTCAAGGCAGTCTTGCTTGTTACGATCCCAAAAAAATCCTGATACAAATAGGATATATTATGTTACGTATAGGTTATGAATTGATAAGAATAATGCATAGGAATCTATTTGCATACCTAGAGAAGTTATGTTTTTCTTTTGCTAACTAAAATCTGAACTCTTGAAAACTGAAAAAGAAATACATCAAAAATTTAGGAGAAACCCAGGAATAATGTCAGTATAATTCCTCTGTTTTACATAGCAGACATGGAGAGGAAGGCAATCACATATCTATTAGTTAAATTTTGAGTTACACAAAATAAAAATTGGCTTAAATACAGTTTTTAAGGCCCTAATTGCAGCAGGAATGCCTGTGTTACCCTGACTGGAAATTTTTTCTCCTCTTTGAGTATCCCTAAGTATTCCATTTTACCATCTATCACCAAACCCTGCCTGGCCCACAGATCTCACAGATCTTATTTAAATCTCTCACTTAATTCTTAAGTCACTGAATGACTTTCAGCCCCTGCTCTACTTTCCAGGGGTGCTCAGCTGGCCTCACAAAAGCTCCACAGACACATCGTTCAGTATCTCTGATGCTTTCAAGCTCAGCAGAGGGTGCCAAAAAAAAAAAAAAAAAATCAGTGATTAAAAAAAAGTTTATTAAAGTGAAACTAGGAGTGCAGATTTGAAGAAGTTGCTTCTACTTTTATTTCCCTCTCAACTCAGCACAGGTGTTTCCTAACTTATACTATTGTGCATGCTGATGAGGGGGAGGGTGAAATTAAGGTGAGGGAATGGGCCAAGGGCCGACCAGCAAGCATTTAGGATTTCCAGTCTCATGTGTTAATGGACATGTCTAAAAATGGACCCCCCAAAAGCCTAGAATGAGGTTTCTTTTTGGCAAATGATTAAACCAGTACACTGAAATAATTAAAGCTTTGTCCTTAAAGAAAGCATCAGATCAACAGAACAAAAACAAAGATAAAAATTGCACACACATATGCATGCACACACACACACTCTCTCGCACACACAGATACACAAAACTAGCGGGTGAGGGGAGAAGGAAATTAAATAAAAGAAAACAAACAGAGTCCTAACAGGCCATTCTCCGAAAAGGAATCTAAATAAAAAGTCATATGATATCTGATAGTGCAGGACACGTCGCCAAGAACTGGAGCGGATTGCCTACAGGAAGAAAGGGCCAGTGTATTCCAGCTCAAAGAGCTTTTCTTTCCTCCTCCTCTATTTTTTTTCCCTTTTCTCCTCTACTGTGAATGTGTTACTCTCAGGTCAGATTCACGAAGAATCCCAGAATGACAGCTATCACCTTTCACTGTACTCCTGGCGGCACAACTGGCTGATAGGAGCTGCCTGAGTTGGGATCAAGAGGGGCTAGTGCAGCTTTCAGTAACAGCCTCTTCCAGTAGCCCCTCTGTCTCTTTCCTAGACCCCCTTGGTCACATTAAAAATAGAACAACAACAACAACAAAAAAAAAGCACAAGCAAAAAACAAAACAAAAAACAAAAATGCAAACACAACAGCCCACAGCAACAAAAGAGTTCAAGGGGGAAAAAAAAAATCAGAAACAAGCCAAAAGGGGGAAAAAAAAGCTCTTGCCTTCAATATAAAACTTTTTCAAGACCGACTTTCTTTTCTCTTATTTTGATGACTTTCTTTTTAAAGATCTTTTTCTCCTTAAGCACTCTTAAGAGCATTAAAAATCTCTACAAAAATACAGAAAAGTCTCAAGGCAGTATAAGAATTTTCCTGAGAAAAACACATAACGGTAAGAAGTGAGTTACCCTAGAAAAATTTGGATTCGCCAAAAGTTCCCCTAATTCTAATGTCTTTCAGCGACTTCAAGTGCAAACACTGGCCACCTAGCTCTTGTTTTTTCTCTGGTGGGTCATTACTGAGGCAACACATACACAGTAAGGTTTCCCGAAAAGACTCCTTGTTATCAAGTTACTTCAAACATAAGGCGCTCACACCTCCCAGCCAGAAGGGCTTATTGACTAGACACCACTCTCTGCCCTGATATGTATTACACCCTTAAGAAGCAGTTACTTAAATGTATTCTAAAAATATGGAAAAATGTATATATTTTCCCTACAGTTTCCCACCCCAGGGACAGGAACAGATTATACTTTCAGTGAACGAAAAAAAACAAAAAAAAAAAAAAAAGAAGAAAAGAGTTTCTGAATCTTGAAACAACTGTTGTATCTGGTTTCCGCTTAGTAAAATAGTTATCTGTAGTTAGGTACTGTACATAATGTATATTTAAGAATCTTTGTGGTGCTTGTGAATTTTCCCCCTGTTCAGTTTTGTGTCTATTAAGTATCTTAAAGAGATTTCCAAATAACAATTGAAATATAAATGCATTAGGAGGAGAACTTTTAGAAAGAAAACATTTTCTTGAGTTTATCATTCAAGGATGTCAGTATAAAGATATAAATGTACAGCATATGTAAAAGGTGGAATTGTTTACACGTCTTGCACAGACAGTTCACATGATTTCTTTCTTCTTTTGTTGGAGCATTAATTTGAAAATGATAAGCATTCTGGAATGTTTGCTACAAACACAAATTCATGGTGAAAATATACATGCATAGGCAAAAAATCAAATGGAGAACACGCAAAGCTACGTGGCAATCAGAATCGTAGAAAAATCTCTGTCTAGACCATATTTCGCTTGAACTAGTGTATCACGGATGGGGCAGTAATCTCTCTGGGGGTTTTGTAATTTACGTCATTAAATAGAAACAAAAATAAAATACAAATATCTGTTCCCTTAGTACCTTTTCTTAATAACTGACAAGTGACACAAGCGGTACCTTTTAAACGGATGCAAAAACTTGTGAGACCGAATGAACTAATGTACCCCATTGGTATTTTGGGAACCCAAATCCCATAATTAACTTTTTACCTAAGTGGCAAAAGTAGAAGATATTCTTGCCACTAAAGTGATTATTTTGTGGAGTCTTGTTCTCTCCTCCACAGGATTTTAGGGAGCCAGAATGGGTAAAGAGATGACAGCAGAGGATGAATCCTGAACAACTTTTATTGTGAGTAGAAAAAAATAGCATAGAGTGAGCATAGAACAGTTGGATTTAGAAAGATTAAAAGATGAGAAAAGAGCAACATATCCAACTTAATTAGTCTTTTTCCTTTTCCTTTTTTATGTATATATATTGGGGTGATGGGGAGAAAAGATAACTGGATTTCTTTCGAATGTCTTTGTGTCTTTATAGAGTGAATGTTCTGTTCCTGTCTCTCTCTTTTTAGGCGAAAAACTAATAAAAATAGAAAAACATATATCAGACATTAAGCTCACTGCCCCCCCACCCCCACCCCTTCCCTTTGTAAAGAACTCTTTGTTCTCTAGTGAAAATGCTGAAAAATCCCCGGGCAGCTACTCCCTGAAACAAGTGCAAAACACTTAGAGGCTTTTGGGTTGGCTGGGAGCCAGGAACCCTCCCGCTGTCTGGTTAGAAGAGGAAAAAAAAGAAGAGAGAGGGAGAGAGGGGAAGAGACATGGGGGGGCAGAGAGAGAGAGGAAGAGAGAGAGAGAGAGAGAGAGAGAGAGAGAGAGAGAGAGAGAGAGAGAGAGAGAGAGAGAGAGAGAGAGAGAGAGAGAGAGATTGGAGCTTCCTTTAATAGACATAGGAAGCAGCGTTTTTTTTTTTTCTTTTTCTTTTTTTTCAAAACTGGCGGTCAAGCGTTAAGTAACTCCCGTCTAAATCCACCTGCTAGAAATGAACTTGGGTAACCCCCCAGGGGTGCACAAAGACAGGGAAGACAGTAACATAGTCCATACTCTTTCCCACCCCCCGTTGTACTGCTTCCATTCTTTCTGCTCCCATATACACAAACGCCCACAGATCTCACGCCACCCCCTTACCCCCCAACAACAAACACAGCGAAATACATGCTCCCTAGGTCTCTTAAAAAAAAAAAAAAAGGCTTTTCCATCTCGGTTGCGACAGATAAGGGGTAGCGAACATCTCATACCTGGTGTGAATGCTAATCAGTCAGGAGTTCTCCTTTTCCCAAGACAGGGAACTGTTTCCTTCCAAATTTATTAGAACCTCCTCCACTGCCTCTTTGAAAAACCTTCTTTGTCACCCTCTCCCAAGTCCCGATACTTCTTTAAAAAAAAAATGGCTTCGGAGCTCCTTCTATTCTTGATATTGATTCTCTCTCTCTCCCCCCACCCCTCCTCCTCTCTCCTGTCTGTGTCTCTTCTGAGTGGTCTATTGATAAGTCCCTGGAGGCACTGGGTCAGCCTGCCCGTAGGAAACCAGACACAATGCACAAATCTCCGAGTGCCATTCTGCCATCAGCAAGCAGACCACGTTTAGGAGAGAGAGAGAGGAAAAAAAAAAAAAACAGTAGAGCAAGAGACAGAGAGAGAGAGAGAGAGAGAGAGAGAGACCAGCCGAGGGAGGGAGAGACCGAGAGGAAGAGGTGGGGGAGAGAGAGAGAGAGAGAGGGAGAGAGAGAAGGGGGAGAGAGACAGAGGGAGAGAGACACGGAAGGAGAGAGAGAGAGTGTGAGAAAAAGACTGATTGGAACAGGAGGGAGGGAGAGAGAGAAAGGGAGAGGGAGAGAGAGAGCGCGAGAGGGAGAGCGACACTGCCAGTCAGGTTAATCATCCCTACTTTAATTAGCTGTTCGGCTTAGACATAAAACAATTGAATTTGAATGATCTGTCAGCAGGCTCGGCTGAACCAAAGGGGAAAAGCGAATATTACAAAAAGACTGTTGGTGTGTTCTGATAAGCAATACTGCTCCTACTGACAAATCCTCAAAGGGGGAACTATTAAAACTTACAACTAAACAAAAAGTGCAAATGTAAATGGCACTAGATAGAGGTCTTTTTAAAAAATAGAGTTTTCTACCCTAGTTTTATCAACGTAGATATTGATGTGCAGGTGCCAGCATATTAGGGTCTGTGTGTAATGTGTGAAAGTTTATTAACGATGGTCTAGGAGTGTAGCAGACAGATGCTGCAGAGAACAAGACAGGTACAGTCGGATGCCGAGTCTAGATCTTGGAGGGAGCTGGATGCTGGAAGAAGAGGAACGGTGGCAAGAGATCAGCACAAAGTCAGTGGGCAGACAGGCAGACAGAATTTAGGCACTGCACGATCTCGTCTAAAAAGGCAAAAGTTCTGATGCAATAATAGGTGCAAAACAATCCATCCATCCTTCTCTCTCGGGAGCACTCCAAGGTACAGTTAAAATGGATTAATCTTTGTGACAAACAGAGCTGGCAAGGCAGACTATGGCAGACACTGAAGGCGATTTGCAGACCCAGAGAATACCAGAGCCGGGAAAAGCCACAGAGATCAATCTCTCCAACGCCCTAATTTAGCAGATGAGGAAACTGAGGGCCAGAGACTCAGGCTAATAAATCATAAAGGCAACAGCATTGTCGACATTGGAACCGAGGGCTCCAGTGGCCCACCAGTGCTGTTTCCATCATACCAGCCAACTTCCAGCTTTCTTTAAAGATTCTGGCCCAACAGGTATGGAAATCACCCTTGTCTTCATAATAATAAGATTCTTCCACCTATACAGTTAGTGCACAGACCTCTAATTCTTAAAAATGTCTAAATAGCTAAGTGGAAATTTTGGGGGGTTCATTTTGAATTTTAGGGATAGGGATTTAAGTGCTTAATTCATTCTCAGAGAAAAGCAGAAAAATATTACATTGTACAGGCCCAGTCTCAGCAAGGTATAGCTGGTGCCACATTCCAAGCTAGTGAAGGCCAGTCGGTCAATCTACAAAGACCTCTCTCAGAGTTTGCAATTCTCTTTGTGAATATCGTCCGCTATACATCACAATGTAAAAAGATGTGTTCTTTCATACAACTCATTTTTAAAATATAGGCACACTGTAGGTGAAAGAGACTGAATCTTTCAGTTTACAGTGTCATTTTCAATCACTGATGAGATTTTCTACCTGGAAGATTAGCTATAGGCAACTTTTTCTATATATTTCAATTGAAACGAGCTACTAAAATAGAAAGGGGGAAACTGTATTATCTGCCTATGTATTTGATGGTATCTTTTTTGGACATATATGATCATATTCAGTAAGGATCTTCCTCTTACAGCAGATAATTGAAGGTAAATTTTTTTAAGGGGGAAAGGGGTGCTTATGAAGAGAACAGTTCTATCAGATGTTACTGGAGAGATTAAGTCTCTTGTCCTAAAACAAGAATCATGGTGTATATAAAAGTGAAAACTCTCAGTCATGCTTCAGCAACGACGTTGCTACTTAGGGTGACAGAAGAAAACTGAAAGAAATGTCAGGCACCTGGGAGCCCACTCAAAGGCAAGTAATCAGAGAGAAGTCATGGCCAGAGTAATTTAGTTTATTTGCATGACAACCTCTTTAACAATGGCTGCTGTGACATGTCTAAAACATACGGTCCACAGTCAATCAATTTAGGGGGAGGGGGAATCAGTGATTTTGACATTGGTAGGTCCTCCTGCAGGTCTCAAAGCACCTGACAGGCAAGAACCCAAGGCAGAACAGTGCAGCCCTTAGTGAATGCGTTCTAGGTGACCTGCGTGAAAGGGGAATGAGCTTTGGAGTCAAACAGACCTTTGTAAAATTGTGTAAGTCACAGCTGCTCTCAGAGTCTCAGTTTCCCTGTCTGTAAAAGGTGGTAATATCCATCCCATAAGGTTATTTTGAGGATGACATGAGCTAACACAGATAGAATCCGTGGCTGGTCATTACGTGGTAGCTTTTATTGAGCTTTTATTGAGGAAGGCAGAAAATGAGGGTGTGAATAAACGAAACTGCATACTCTGGATGTGCTGAGTGTATTATGTTCAAAGCATGCAGGTTCAAGACATGAATGCACATAGCAAAGCAAGGATCTAATACAGATCCAGAAGTCTAACACAGACTTCTGCTGGAAAGGGTAAAGTTTAAAAGCCCTAGATTCTGCAATCTAAACTTCAAGGATTATCTGAGGGGTGTTTGATCTCTTTGTTTCCAGACTTTGGTATATTTCCTGGCTAATAATAATAATAACCAACATATCACTGAGCACTTGATTTGTGATAAGCTCTCTGCTAAGTACTTAACATTTTTCATCATACTTTAGTGCCACAACAACCCTATGAATTAGGTACTACAAATCCTCACTTCATAGAAAAGAAAATCAAGGCATAGAAGATTTAGGTGACTTGTTCAAGAGCACACAGCTAATAAGTGTGGAGCCAGAGATGAAACACAGGCAGTCTGACTTTAAAGCCTGCATTCTTAGCCATAATGCTGGGCTGGCACACGGTACGTCTTCAGTAAATATGTGTTGAATAAATGAGCAAATGCCTAAAACACCAGTGTTTCGATTTCATTACAAAATAAGTGCAAATCCATTCACGATCACCTGAGAGAATCTTGTGCTAGGACTATACAATCTGTACCTCCTCTGTAGCTCACTTCAGGTGGCAGCCCTTCCTCAGAAGCCAGGGTCAGCCATGTCCCTGGATGGTGCTGAAAATGGATGAGGTGAAGATCGCTGGCTATGACCACCCAGGGCATTTAAATATCTGATGGCATTTTCAGCACTCTGAGGGTAGTGTTAGCACATGGGTTATTAATTGGCTTAATTCCAGTTCAGATAATTACATCGTGTCTCTTTAATTTTTTCCTGACTATGCCATTCTTCACTTCCTGTCACAAATGTGCTCTTTAAAAAAGCATAGGAACACACACAAACATATAGTTATATTTAAGGTTTGTATAATCATCTAGGGTGTTCTTTTTTCTAAAGGATTAGTATATAGTAGCCATGTAATAAGTGAATGAATGGTCAAAAGAACTAAAGTCATTGCAAAATAAAGATAACTAGTTGAGATTTTTGTTTGGCACTGAAATAAACAGATTTTTAAACCATTTCCTTGGTGACAGGATTCCAATCATTTTTTTTTTTTTCTCATGGACAGATATGTCAAAAGCTGATGACCTGCTCATGATAAGCTGATTTCCTTATACTGTGCAGTTTCCAGCATAAAAAATAGCAATGAAAACTGATCTTTTAAAGTAGAAAGTAAGACCAGGTCCCGAATGGCATAGTATATTGAACTCACAGGTTTTAGAACAGTCATTAATCCAGTTATTAGCCCCTGACTTATTTAGCAGCATTTTTCTTCACCAAACATATTACTAGAATAATCTTCAAATAAAGAAGAAAAGGACAAGTGTTCCCAATTTAATAAGCTTAGGAAAGTTTGACAGTCATAAACACACACAGACCACCTCTTTTTCCCAAAGAATTCTTGACCTTTGAAATACTGACTGTGTCTACATGATACCAAAGAAAATCTCCTAGAGGCATCCATTTTAGTCATGTGCACAAATAGTTAAGTGCATCCATGGCAGAGCGTGGTTTATTAGTCCTTTTCAGTGTACATTTGTATGAACAAGTCACCAAATATAAGGAGCATAGAAAGAAAAAGAATAAAGGGTTAATTTATTTACTATGCATGAGAGTGTCTAGACCTTTGCTTCCTCAGCTTTTAGTTCAAAATTCCATGCATACTCTGCACATAATAATAAATGCCATAATTCAATGTATGCCATAATTTGATTTACTTTCAAGCACCTTTTCTGGTTCAGCTCTCAAAGCTTTCCTTCCTATAAACTTCCTCCAAATTATTCTTCGTGACCCTCTGTAAATCATCATTTGAAATTGGTGTTTGTGGGATGACTCTAATGCTGCAGAGAGATTTGTATCAAACTAGACCTGTTTTCTTTTGAGAATCAGTGGTCAACTTCCATGCCCTTATCGGAGAACAAACCAAATTAATTTTTTAAAAAAGAATAAAACCCGAGCCCTTTCCCACTTCTTTGACCCCTATAATAATGACAGCAGTCATTCAGTGACTGTCCTGTAGTTTGTTTCTCATGCTTTGAGACTGACATCTTCGGGACAAGGTCTGTACACTCCGCTCGGCGTATTTAACATATTGTCTGGTATCACATCTGGCCGTGGTGGTAGATGATATCTCAGAAAAGCTGGAGGTAACAACTGTTAACTGTCTTAGTTCTTCATATGCAATTGCAATTTATTTTCTCTGTACCTCGAGTTTCCAATATGTAAAAGGGGTATACTTATTGCCCTAAGACTAGTGATTTGATGCTTAGACTAAAGTAGTATTATTGGGTAGGATATTTAAGAATTAGCAAGGGAAAAGCACTTATACTAGAGATTTTTATAGCCTCACCACTATTTTTATAGCAAGAAGTCCTTGGATAACACATTCTAAATTCAAAATTTAAGTGACTTTTTAATTCAAAAGAAAAGTGGACAATATTTATACTGAATATTAGAGATAGTAAATAAACTCTTGGTTTTAAATTTAAATGTCATCTAGAAACAGCATGATAAATTTTATAAAAGCACAGAATCTTAGCCCTAGGTGGTATTTAGGAGATTCTCTGCTTCTTTCAGTTTACAGAGAAAAGCTGAGTGGCTTAGACATATTATCTGATAAGTTCTGGAACCCAGTTTGTCTGTTTCTTGGTCCCATGCCCTCCTCAGCCACAGTGGGCAACATGGCTGTCACACGCTTGCCTTTCATAGCCCTGACCACCCTCCTTTTGGACATATTTTTATTAAAGGGGCTCTTAAACTCTGGTGCTGAGAAAGGGGTTCTGTGTTCCATGTGTAGTCTGATAGACATGCCACAGAGGAACTGTGGTAGGCTGAATAATGACCCGGAAAAAGATATCTCTAATCCCCAGAACCTACGAATGTTGCCTTATATGGCAAAGGAGTCTTGTGGATGTGATCTAAATGTAATCACAAGGGTTTTTATAAGAGAGAGACAGAGGGTCAGAGTTAATAGTAAGAGATGTGATGACAGAAACAAGAGGTCGGAGTTATTTGTGGAAGGGGTCATGAGCCAAGGAGTGCAGATGGTCTCCAGAAGCTAGAAAAGGCAAGGAAATGGATTCTTCCCTAGAGCTTCCAGAGGAACCAGCCCTACTATCAGCTACCTTGACCTGGACATTATTTCACAACACAGCTAAAATATTTCTTAGCTTTTTTTTTTTTTAAAGCAGATATATTACCTTGTTGATTCAAACTGAGTTTGTGATACAAGATTTCTTACTAGTCTTCAGAAAAATATTGACTAGGATAGGTCAAGAATGGGTCTCTCCTTCTTGCCCTTAAGAATTCCCTCCTAAGTTGACATGGAGAAATATATGTAAAGATTATTGGTTAATGGATCAGTTGCCTATGGATCCATCTAATCACACTTGCCTATGTCCAGTCTTATAGCAGCTCTTCATTGGTGGGTCGGTACTCCTCTCCAAGTTAATCTACCACAGTCAACGGGAGATTTTAGTTAGAAGCAAACTGAAGGGTTTTGCTGTGTAATTCTTGAGTGCAAGAAGATCAAAACTTATTCTAAACAGTGAGGTGCTCTCTTGCTAGCCCCACCCCAAATTTGTTCTACTTTTTCCTAGTGGAGGTCAGAAATGGAGAAAAGAAGTAGCATAAGGCAACATCATGCAAAACAAACTTTCTTCTTAGGACTTCCCACTCAGATATGCATACAATCTGAGGACAGTGCTCCTAAAAGAGTGGTTCTTGGCAGTATCAGTATTGTCTAGAAACTTGTTAGAAAAATAAATTCTTGGACCCTACTCTAGGCCTACTGAATCAGACACTCAGAGGTGACTATCTGAGTGCCTCTGTTTTAATAAGCTCTTTAGATAATTCTAAAGTCTAGCTGAGAATCATAGGGCAAATCTGTGAGATCTGGCAAGTGAAAAACATGTTGGACTCTGAGTGATATCACCTGTTCATCTGGGTGTAATTTAATTGTGGCTCTGTTGCTTGCCCACTATATGACCTTAGATCATGTTCTTAGTTCATCTCATCACATACAAAATGGGGATGACAATATTATATTATTAGTAGTATTAGTATTATTATTAGTATTATTATCATTGTTCTGTCTATGCAAAAGGCTAATATAGGACATAATAAGATCATGAATATGAAAACACTATATACTTTAAAACTGCAGCATTATTATTATGGAAGAAACATCAATTTGGATTGCAAGTGTCCTGGGACCAAGGTGTTGGGGATATCACCTTGGTATTTCACATTAACTGAGGCTCTGAAGAAATAAGAGTAAAAAAAGTTCAAGAAGCTCAAATGTCAGTTCTAATTCTCCAAGCCAAAAATGAAGCCTGGAAGTCTGTAGACTTTTAAAGGATGTGATAATGAATGGAGGACCCACTGACATTTTTAGCTTCTAGAACCAGGTGCTGAATTTTTTAATTTGTTCATCAGGTAGCAAAATGCAGGGGCAGTTTTGAATGCTATATCACCAATGAAAGCCTGTGGCTTGTGAGATTCAGAGTCATACTTCTTTATAAATTCCCAGTGCCACTCAGTTTTAGTAAAGCGGCCCATGATCTCTTTCATTTCCATACCATATACTTTCTTTTTTTTTTTTTTTTTTTTTTTGCGGTACGCGGGCCTCTCACTGTTTTGGCCTCTCCAGTGGCGGAGCACAGGCTCCGGACGCACAGGCGAAGCGGCCATGGCTCACGGGCCTAGCCGCTCCGCGGCATGTGGGATCTTCCTGGACCGGGGCACGAACCCGTGACCCCTGCATCGGCAGGCGGACTCTCAACCACTGCGCCACCAGGGAAGCCCCATACCATATTGTTAAGTAAGTAAGAAGCTCCAGGAAGCCAGCTCAAAGACAACTGATTATATTCACAGATTTTTCAATGGAAAAGATATAAATCCTGGTAGGTGGGAAGGGTTGTCCAGATCAGGATTGAGACTTTTTTAGATATTGAAGTCCAACCTCTTAAAGAGCCGAAAAAACTCTCACACAACCAGTTCAGAGACAACCATGATTTTCATGGAAAATCATCAGGATTTTGTCCAATTTCTTAGTAATGAAAATTTACAGTATTTATCAAGGGCTCTGTATATGCAGGAAAAAAATATCTTATAAAAGATAGCTAACCATCCCTTCTCCTTCTTGCAAGAAATCATAGTAGGTATGCCTTTTGGCCTGAGGGTTCTTCCATCCTCTCATGATTAAAGTCTACATGTCACATTTTGGCAACTCTTCGGTGCCTGGTGCCTTGCAGGACAGTTGTGGTGTGGAAGAGATTCTGTTTGGATTGCTACTTCCTCTGAGCCAGTCACAACGTGTGCATCAGGGGAAGCAGCTGCACCTTTTAAGAACTCTGTGTCCTTAAGCAAGTCATCTGCCCTTTTAAATTCATAGATTTTTCACTCGTAAAATGTGGATACGTGACTTAATAATCTCACAAATTGTTGAGATCACAAGTTGAGGATCAAAAGGAATGATATATTCTAAATGCTTTGTAAGCTAAAGATCCCATTTGCTTGGCACTATTGATGCTATTATTTACACTTCAACAGAAGAGTAAAGGTATATATGGAAATACTGCATATGGTAGCCTGCACACTTTCAGGTATTTAAGTTGTATATATACCACCATGGTTTTCTCCTTAACTTACGTTAATCTTTTTGTCAGGTTATAGTTAGGTGGTAACAAAGGATGTTATTTCCTTTAAATCCCTATATGTTCTTTGGGTCAATTATGATCAGTTATACATTAAATAGACACTGCTACAGAATTTATTATGGTTCTGTTCTGGCCAATATTCCCTAAGTAAAAACAAATTCAAAATAAAAGCAACATAGCATCCAAAGCTGGTATTGAGGAGTGAAAATATCTTCAAAGGCCATTCCTTGGTTGCTTAACATCAAACATCTACTTAGAAATGTCTATTAGTTCAACAAGCATTCCTGAAGGAAAATCTGTAGCAAAGCTACTGGGTGTTCAACATTTCAAAAGACAGGAACATGTATTTTGCCATGATGCAAATTATTATTGCTTGAATTGCCCAAACTTTGTTTAAACTAACCTATGAGTCGAGTTCAGATGAAGAGCCCATGCCCTGTTGCCACTCAGTAGCTCTAAGAATAGGTGGTACCTAATCAATGAGTCCTTCCAATGGAAGGGAAATTACCTGGTATATTTTAATATAAATCATTAATGTAATTGTGCAAGGAACATATCTAAATATCTAGAACTGTTATTTAAATCTTTAATTGTTGTATACAATCCCATCTTTTCTGTTGTGCACCCTTAACTAGACTATATGCTCCCTGAGGATAAACCCTGACTTACACTTCTCTGAATTTCCCAATGCCTCCAGTACAGTGGTTTACACATAGCATTTGCTTCCAAAATATCTGCTTTTTAATTGGATTCAATTCTTATTGGCTTTTCTTGGGGGCAATTAAGCCACATAAAGTGGCCATAGATAAAGGCATCATTGTCACTGAGGTGAAAGTTGCAATTCTTAATTTTTTTTTAAATTATGGATTGGGCCACTTATTTTTCCCATGTGACACATAACCTGACTAATTACAGAAGTAAATAGAAAAGCATGATTCTCTTCTAAAAAGCTCACTTTACATGCAACATTTTTAGGAATTCAGCTAATATGTCAAGCAGAATCATTCTGCACAATGAAGGTGATGGTGAGTATGTACTACAGCTTTGACGGCAAATATTTTAAATTAAAGCAAGCTACACACAAATTACATAAACATAAATATGCATTCTCTCACAAACCCGCATTTGCACATCCTTAAACTTAAATTAATGCAAAGCAGAGATATATTCTTTTGTTCTAGTGGAATACAAATGATGAAGACTAATAAATGAATAAGTAAAGCACTGGGTAACCAAATCAATGTCTGCTCAATTCTGGTCAAGGAGGTGAAGTGAGGTTTCCCTTTGAGTCAGAGAATGTAGTGGGTAAAAAGGACGTGAATAGCTGGGGGGATTTCCTGAGGCCATTGCAGACCAGCTCACATACTGTTAAGAGGCTTGTTTTTATGAGACTTTTGGTTGCATTTGTAACGCTTGCTCGAGGTCCCCTAGAGCATTAAGTGCCACATCACAGCACTACAACTACAGGACTAAATGTGAGAAGTACATTCCAAGCTTCTTTTTCTTTCAGATCCAAATATCTGGGAGTTTGTAGATATTTTCAAGACCGTTTTCCCTCCTTTGTTTCCCCCCTCCACTCCCATCCCTCCCCCCAAACAAAAATCCTTTCTAATAGGACTACATGGAAAGGACTTTCTGTTTTCAGTAAAAATCTAAATTCTTGTACTTAAAAAAAATGATCAACTGTAAAACCTGTGGATTAGTACAGTTAATTATTTCCATAGATAGAACATATTTCATTAAAAACAACAACAACAACAACAAAACCTGCTCTGACTGGTAAGTTTTTCCTAGATTAAGGATTTAGCCACAGTTTGATAAGTATTTGCTGTCTGTCAGGCTTGGTGCATATTAATTGGTGAACATTTCAATATTTCACTACTGCATTAAATTATTGATATTTTGAAATTATTAGCTGGTACTGCCACCATTTTTTTTTTGAACAGTGCCACCCATTTCTTTCAAGTTTGGTTCAAAACAAAAAGTCTGGAATCTAATGTATCAAGAAAACAACTGTGAAGTTCAGAAAAAGGATAGGAATCACCCAAAGAATCAGATCCAATCTTAAAATCACTGGGGAGAACAAAAGCTCACTTAATCCTCAAAGCATATGTAAAAGTAGGCATTCTGGTTTTGTTGATGAAGAAGCTGAGGCTTCCAGAGGTTAAGTAACTTCCCCAAGGCGCAGAGTTGACAGGTGGCAGTGCTGTGTGTCACACCTTGGTCTGTCTGACAAAGGCTGTTCTATTTTCTTTTACACTCTCCATCCCCAGAAAGTCTCTGGCTATCTAGGAGTTTCTTTGGGATGTGCCATCAGGTTCATGGGGTGACATAACAATTACAATTATAATAATTGTTAAATGTATACATATATGTATTAGGTATATACATATATGCTTAATATACACATGATTATATATACTATATATGCCAGATATATGAATACTTAATACTTAGCACTTAGAGTGTGCCAGATATTATTCTAAGTACTTTATTGTTTAGTATTTATTCTTTACAGTTTAGTACTATTTACTTAGTCTCATAACATCTCTGTCAGGTAGAAAATATTATTATCATCCCATTTTACAGCTAAGAAATGTAAGGCATACAGCTAGAAAGTGATACAGTCCAAGCTACTCTCCATTACCCTACCTGTCTCAGGTACATTTTCCTATGTGTTACTACCTGGAGAACATACCTGACCTCTGCCTATTCTTTCAAGACTTTGCTCCCTCTTAGGAGGTAATGAGTAGATCTTAGAAGGCAGAGTAACTTAGCTAGTCAATAGTTTACTTTCTAGGGAATGAAGAGACACAACTTAGTGGAAAATTCCCATTTGTAGAAGAGCAAGTCTCCAAAGCAAGATATTATGGCCTGGAAAGTAGGGGAGACACTTTGGGCAGGTGGGTTTTCTGGGTCTTTCAAACCCTAACGCACATACGACCACTGATACATAAACCCAATTTAATTCAATATATATTTAGTGAGCACCTGCTATGAGTAAAAGACTCTGTTAGAACCTAAGATCTAGAAAATAGTTACAAAGATGAATAAGAAGTCATAACCCTAATTTTTAGATATGGGAGAAAATAAACACCACATAACTAAAATACAATGCAAAATAAGGCCATTACCATAAAGTGTTGCTAACAAAATTCCATAGGTTCAGTGGCTTGAGGAATATCATCTGATGATGGACACTGAAAAAAGTTACCCTAGGAAGGCAATGTTTGAGATGGACTTTGGAATGTGGGAAAAGTTCCAACTGTTAGAATTTAAGCAAGGAGCATGGGATGAATAAAAGCATGGAGGTAGTAAAGCATGAACTGTATTTGGGGTTGATATGATTAGCTTCTAGCATACTCGAAGGATAGCAGTAGGAGTTTGAGATGCTCTTGGTGGCACATCCAGGTGGGATTGTCTAGTTGGCAGCTGGTACCATGTCTGTGGTACCTGAGACTACAAGCTAGGACTAGATACTCAGATCTTCAGGGAGGTGATCCAAATGTCTGGATGAAGCTAAAACTGCTCACAGACTTCAATAATGCAGTGAGGGAAGAAAGAAAGGCAAACTTACATTTTGTGGGCAGATGAAGGAAGAATGCATGAAGGGGCAAGAAGGAGCATTCAGATGAACAGGAGAATCATGAAAACAGATGTTATGGAGCCCAAAGGTAAAGACTGATCTAGAGAAGTGGAGATAGATGGTCAAAACAGTCAAATCAGTAATGGTGAAGAGGCATCTTTCAGAGCTGGAGTCTTTCTTCATCATTGAACTCATCTTTAAAAGGCCTACCTCTGGAGAGACATTCAAAATGGCAGAAGAGTAAGATGTGGAGATCACCTTCCTCCCCACAAATACATCAGAGAAATACATCTACATGTGGAACAACTCCTACAGAACACCTACTGAACACTGGCAGAAGACCTCAGACTTCCCAAAAGGCAAGAAACTCCCCATGTACCTGGGTAGGGCAAAAGAAAAAAGGAAAAACAGACAAAAGAATAGGGACAGGACTGCACCAGTGGGAGGGAGCTGTGAAGGAGAAAAAGTTTGCACACACTAGGAAGCCCCTTCACTGGCAGAGATGGGGGTGGTGGCGGGGAAGCTTCGGAGCCATGGAGAAGAGCCCAGCAACAGGGGTGCGGAGGGCAAAGCGGAGAGATTCCTGTACAGAGGATCACTGCCAACCGGCACTTACCAGACTGAGAGGCTTGTCTGCTCCCCCGCTGGGGCAGGTAGGGGCTGGGAGCTGAGGCTTGGGCTTCAGAGGTCGGATCCCAGGGAGAGGACTGGGGCTGGCTGTGTGAACACAGCCTGCAGTGGGCTAGTGCACCACAGCTAGCTGGGAGGGAGTCCGGGAAAAAGTTTGGAACTGCCTAAGAGGCAACAGACCACTGTTTGGGGGTGCATGAGGAGAGAGGATTCAAAGCACCACCTGAACAAGCTCCAGAGACGGGCGTGAGCCACGGCTATCAGCACGGACCACAGAGATGGGCATGAAATTCTAAGGCTGCTGCTGGAAGAAGCCTGTGTGCAAGCACAGGTCACTATCCACACCTCTCCTCCTGGGAGCCTGTGCAGCCCGCCACTGCCAGGGTCCTGTGATCCAGGGACAACTTCCCCGGGAGAACAGAACACATGGCATGCCTCAGGCTGTTGCAACGTCATGCTGGCCTCTGCTGCTGCAGGCTCGCCCCACATTCCGTAACCTCCCCCCACCCCGCCCCATGGCCTGAGTGAGCCAGAGCCCCCTAATCAGCCACTCCTCTAACCCCTCCTGTCTGGGCAGGGACAGATGCCCTCAGGCAACCTACAGGCAGAGGCAGGGCCAAATCCAAAGCTGAAGCCCAGGAGCTGTGCAAACAGAGAAGAGAAAGGGAAATCTCTCCCAGTAGCCTCAGGAAGAGTGGATTAAATCCCCACAATCAACTTGATGTACCCTGCATCTCTGGAATACCTGAATAGAACAAATCATCCCCAAATTGAGGCCGTGGACTTTGGGAGCAACTGTAGACTTGGGGTTTGTTTTCTGCATCTAATTTGTTTCTGGTTTTACGTTTATCTTAGTTTAGTATTTAGAGTTTATTATCATTGGTAGATTTGGTAGTTTATTGATTTCATTGCCCTCTTCCTTTTTTTTAATATATATATATATATATATATATATATTTCCTTTTTCTCTTTTTGTGAGTGTGTATGTGTGTGCTTCTTTGTGTGATTTTGTCTGCATAACTTTGCTTTTACCATTTGTCTTAGGGTTCTGTCTCTGTTTTTGTTTTGTTTTGTTTTGTTTTGTATAGTTTTTAGCACTGGTTATCATTGGTGGGTTTATTTTTTGGTTTGGTTGCTCTCTTCTTTCTTTCTTTTTTTTTAAATTACTTTTTAATTTTTTTAATTTTTAATAATTTTTATTATTTTAATAACTTTTTTATTTTATTTGTGCCTTTCTCTTTTTTTGGTAAATATTTTATTTTATTTATTTTTATATTTTTGAAATTTATTTATTTTTCGCTGCGTTGGGTCTTCATTGCTGCGCACGGGCTTTCTCTGTTTGCGCCGAGCAGGGGCTACTCTTCATTGCAGTGCGCAGGCTTCTCATTGTGGTGGCCTCTCTTGTTGCAGAGCACAGGTTCTAGTAGTTGTGGCATGTAGGCTCAGTAGCTGTGGCCCACGAGCTTAGTTGCTCCGGCATGTGGGATCTTCCCGGACCAGGGATCGAACCCGTGTCCCCTGAATTGGCAGGTGGATTCCCAACCACTGCACCACCAGGAAAGTTCCTTTTCTTTCTTTTTATCTCCTTTTTCTTCTGAGCCATGTGGCTGACAGGGTATTGGTGCTCCAGCCAGGTGTCAGGCCTGTGCCTCTGAGGTGGGAGAGCTGAGTTCAGGACATTGGTCCACCAGAGACCTACCAGCTCCACATAATATCAAATGGTGAAAGCTCTCCCAGAGATCTCCATCTCAATGCTAGGACCCAGCTCCACTCAATGACCAGCAAGCTACAGTGCTGGACACCCTATGCCAAACAACTAGCAAGACAGGAACACAACCCCACTGATTAGAAGAGAGGCTGCCTAAAATCATAATAAGGTCACAGACACCCCAAAACACACCACCGGATGCGGTCCTGCCCACCAGAAAGATAAGATCCAGCCTCATCCACCAGAACACAGGCACCAGTCCCCTCCACCAGGAAGACTACACAACCCACTGAACCAACCTTAGCCACTGGGGGCAGACAGCAAAAACAATGGGAACTACAAACCTGCAGCCTGTGAAAAGGAGACCCCAAACACCGTAAGTTAAGCAAAATGAGAAGACAGAGAAACACACAGCAGATGAAGGAGCAAGGTAAAACCTAACCAGACCCAACAAATGAAGAGGAAATAGGCAGTCTACCTGAAAATGAATTCAGAGTTATGATAGTAAAGATGATCCAAAATCTTGTAAATTGAATGGAGAAAGTACAAGAAACATTTAACATGGAACTGGAAGAAGTAAAGAGCAAACAAACAATGATGAAGAACACAATAAATGGAATTAAAAATTCTCTAGAGGGAATAAATAACAGAATAACTGAGGCAGAAGAACAGATTAGTGACCTGGAAGATAAAATAGTGGAAATAACTACTGCAGAGCAGAATAAAGAAAAAAGAATGAAAAGAATTGAGGACAGTCTCATAGACCTCTGGGACAACATTAAATGCACCAACATTCGAATTATAGGGGTCCCAGAAGAAGAGGAGAAAAAGAAAGGGACTGAGAAAATATTTGAAGAGATTAGTTGAAAACTTCCGTAATATGGGAAAGGAAATAGTCAATCAAGTCCAGGAAGCACAGAGAGTCCCATACAGGATAAATGCAAGGAGAAACACATCAAGACACATATTAATCAAATTATCAAAAATTAAATACAAACAAAAAATATTAAAAGCAGCAAGGGAAAAACAACAAATAACACACAAGGGAATCCCCATAAGGTTAACAGCTGATCCTTCAGCAGAAACTCTGCAAGCCAGAAGGGAGTGGCAGGGCATATTTAAAGTGATGAAGGGGAAAAACTTACAACCAAGATTACTATACCCAGCAAGGATCTCATTCAGATTCAACAGAGAAATTAAAACCTTTACAGACAAGCAAAAGCTAAGAGAATTCAGCACCACCAAACCAGCTTTACAACAAATGTTAAAGGAACTTCTCTAGGCAAGAAAAACAAGAGAAGGAAAAGACCTACAATAACAAACTGAAAACAATTAAGAAAATGGGAATAGGAACATACATATCAGTAACTACTTTAAATGCAAATGGATTAAATGCTCCAACCAAAAGACATAGACTGGCTGAATGGATACAAAAATAAGACCCATATATATGCTATCTACAAGAGACCCATTTCAGACCTTGGGACACATAAACAATGGAAGTGAGGGAATGGAAAAGATATTCCATGCAAATGGAAATCTCAAAAGAAAGCTGGAGTAGCAATTCTCATATTAGACAAAATAGACTTTAAAATAAAGACTATTACAAGAGACAAAGAAGGACACTACATAATGATCAAGGGAGCAATCCAAGAAGATATAACAATTGTAAATATTTATGCACCCAACATAGGAGCACCTCAATGCATAAGGCAAATGCTAACAGCCATAAAAGGGGAAATCGACAGTAATACAATCATAGCAGGGGAGCTCAATGCCCCACTTTCACCAGTGGACAGATCATCCAAAATGAAAATAAATAAGGAAACACAAGCTTTAAATGAAACATTAAACAAGGTGGACTTAATTAATATTGACAGGACATTCCATCCAAAAAAAAAAACAGAATACACTTTCTCCTCAAGTGCTCATGGGTCATTCTCCAGGATAAATCATACCTTGGGTCATAAATCAAGCCTTGGTAAATTTCAGAAAATTGGAATCGTATGAAGTGTCTTTTCTGACCACAACACTATGAGGCTAGCTATCAATTACAGGAAAAAACAAGTAAAAAATAAAAACACATGGAGGCTAAAAAATACACTACTTAATAACCAGGAGATTACCAAAGAAATCAAAGAGGAAATCAAAAAATACCTAGAAACAAATGACAATGAAAACACAACAACCTAAAACCTATGGGATGCAGCAAAAGCAGTTCTAAGAGGGAAGTTTATAGCAATACAATCCTACCTCAAGAAACAAGAAACATCTCAAATAAACAACCTAACCTTACACCTAAAGCAATTAGAGAAAGAAGAACAAAAAAAACCACCCAAAGTTAGCAGAAGAAAAGAAATAATAAAGAACAGATCATAAATAAATGGAAAAGAAATGAAGGAAACAATAGCAAAGATCAATAAAACTAAAAGCTGGCTCTTTGAGAAGATAAACAAAAGTGATAAACCATTAGCTAGACTCATCAAGAAAAAAAGGGAGAAGACTCAAATCAATAGAATTAGAAATGAAAAAGGAGAAGTAACAACTGACACTGCAGAAATACAAAGGATCATGAGACATTACTACAAGCAACTATATGACAATAAAATGGACAACCTGGAAGAAATAGACACATTCGTAGAAAAGCACAACCTTCCGAGACTGAACCAGGAAGAAACACAAAATATAAACAGACCAATCACAAGCACTGAAATTGAGCCTGTGATTAAAAATCTTCCAACAAACAGAAGCCCAGGACCAGATGGCTTCACAGGCGAATTCTATCAAACATTTAAGAAGAGTTAACACCTATTCTTCTCAATCTCTACTAAAATATAGCAGAGAGAGGAACACTCCCAAACTCATTCTGCAAGGCCACCATCACTCTGATACCAAAACCAGACAAAGATGTCACAAAGAAAGAAAACTACAGGCCAATATCACTGATGAACATAGATACAAAAATACTCAACAAATACTAGCAAACAGAATCCAACAGCACATTAAAAGGATCATACACCATGATCAAGTGGGGTTTACCCCAGGAATGCAAGGATTCTTCAATATACGCAAATCAATCAATGTGATACACCATATTAACAAACTGAAGGAGGAAAATCATACGATCATCTCAGTAGATGCAGAAAAAGCTTTTGACAAAATTCAATACTGATTTATGATAAAAACCCTCCAGAAACTAGGCATAGAGGGAACTTACCTCAACATAATAAAGGCCATATATGACAAACCCACAGCCAGCATCATTCTCAATGGTAAAAAAAATGAAACCATTCCCTCTAAGATCAGGAACAAGACAAGGTTGGCCACTCTCACCACTATTATTCAACATAGTTTTGGAAGTTTTAGTCACAGCAATCAGAGAAGCAAAAGAAATAAAAGGAATCCCAATCGGAAAAGAAGAATTAAAGTTGTCACTGTTTGCAGATGACATGATGCTATACATAGAGAATTGTAAAGATGCTACCAGAAAACTACTAGAGCTAATCAATGAATTTGGTAAAGTAGCAGGATACAAAATTAATGCACAGAAATCTCTTGCATTCCTATACACTAATGATGAAAAATCTGAAAGAGAAATTAAGGAAATGCTCCCATTTACCACTGCAACAAAAAGAATAAAATACCTAGGAAGAAACCTACCTAAGGAGACAAAAGCCCTGTATGCAGAAAACTATAAGACAGTGACGAAAGAAATTAAAGATGATACAAACAGATGGAGAGATATACCATGTTCTTGGATTGGAAGAATCAACATTGTGAAAATGACTATACTACCCAAAGCAATCTACAGATTCAATGCAATCCCTATCAAATTACCAATGGTATTTTCATGGAACAAAAACAAATAATTTCACACTTTGTATGGAGACACAAAAGACCCTGAATAGCCAAAGCAATCTTGAGGAAGAAAAAAAGAGTTGGAGGAATCAGGGTCCTGGTCTTCAGACTATACTACAAAGCTACAGTAATCAACACAGTATGGTACTGGCACAAAAACAGGAATACAGGTTAATGGAACAGGATAGAAAGCCCAGAGATAAACCCACACATATGGTCACTTTATTTTTGATAAAGGAGGCAAGAATATACAGTGGAGAAAAGACAGCCTCTTCAGTAAGTGGTGCTGGGAAAACTGGACAGCTACATGTAAAAGAATGAATTTAGAACACTCCCTAACACCATACACAAAAATAAACTCAAAATGGATTAAAGACCTAAGTGGAAGGCCAGACACTATCAGACTCCTAGAGGAAAACAGAGGCAGAACACTCTATGGCATAAATTACAGCAAGATCCTTTCTGACCCACCTCCTAGAGAAATGGAAAGAAAAACAAAAATAAACATATGGGACCTAATGAAACTTAAAAGCTTTTGTACAGCAAAGGAAAACATAAACAAGACAAAAAGACAACCCTGAGAATGGGAGAAAATATTTGCAAATGAAGCAACTGACAAAGGATTAATCTCCAAAATTTACAAGCAGCTCATGCAGCTCAATATCAGAAAAGCAAACAACCCAATCCAAAAATGGGCAGAAGCACTAAATAGACATTTCTCCAAAGAAGATATACAGATTGCCAACAAACACATGAAAGGATGCTCAACATCACTAATCATTAGAGAAATGCTAATCAAAACTACAATGAGGTATCACCTCACACCAGTCAGGATTGTCATCATCAAAAAATCTACAAATAATAAATGCTGGAAAGGGTGTGGAGAAAAGGGTGCACCCTCTTGCATTGTTGGTGGGAATGTAAATTGATACAGCCACTATGGAGACAATATGGAGTTCCCTTAAAAAACTAAAAATAGAACTACCATATGAACCAGCAATCCCACTACTGGGCATATACCCTGAGAAAACCATAATTCAAAAAGAGTCATGTACCACAATATTCATTGCAGCTCTATTTACAATAGCCAGGGCATGGAAGCAACCTACGTGTCCATCGACAGATGAATGGATAAAGAAGATGTGGCACATATATATAATGGAATATTACTCAGCCATAAAAAGAAACGAAATTGAGTTATTTGTAGTGAGGTGGGTGGACCTAGAGTCTGTCATACAGAGTGAAGTAAGTCAGAAAGAGAAAAACAAATACCGTATGCTAACACATATATATGGAATCTAAAAAAAAAAATGGTTCTGAAGAACCTAGGGGCAGGATAGGAATAAGGATGCAGATGTAGGGAGTGGATTGAGGACACGGGGAGGGGGAAGGGGGAGCTGGGACAAAGTGAGAGAGTGGCATGGGCATATATACACTCCTAAATGTAAAATAGATAGCTAGTGGGAAGTAGCCACATAGCACAGGGAGATCAGCTCAGTGCTTTGTGACCACCTAGAGCGGTGGGATAGGGAGGGTGGGAGGGAGACACAAGAGGGAGGAGATATGGTGATATATGTATATGTATAGCTGATTCACTGTGTTATAAAGCAGAAACTAACACACCATTGTAAAGCAATTATACTCCAATGAAGATGTTAACAACAACAACAAAAAGGACTACCTCTTATTCCTTTCTACTGTTTCCCTAAACTCATACATATACTCAGGCCCACACATAAACAAACTATTTTTTTGTGGGAAAAATTTACGGCATTATTAACTCTGAAGCACCCGACCTACGTCTGGAAGTTCCATGAGTAAAGTTCAAATTTTATTGTTTCATTTTTATTAAAAAGATGACTGACTTTTTGATGTGCAAGTCAATTGTTTTTTGGTGGGAGTGCAAATTTATTCATATTTAACAAATACTTTTGGAGGCTTTCCTATCTGCCAGGCATTGTGCTAAGGGCTGGGATCAGAGTAATTTCCATAAATGCTTAGACGGCTTTTACTTGTTGGCACAAAGTTGATTCCTTTGCAATGATGAGTTTCAGTTCCAGTCCCTGAGAGTTTTTGTGTTCATATTATAAAGTGCATATTTATGTGAACTTTTTCTGCTCCAAGATGTTTACAAAATGTTTTGAATAATTTTTGGTATCAGCAAAGGGTACTTTAGAAGAACAAACCAATTCCAGGTCAACACAGGAATTGGTTCTCTTTCTTTGCCATGGTGGTAGTCTAGTATGTGGGCAAGCAGGAATGGCTTCTCAAGTATTTAAAACAACTCTGACATTCTTATTCTTAATTGTATCCTCTAAAGAATAAAGACAAGAAGAATAATCAGCTTCAGATAGAGAGATGAAAAATAGCTTCAGGATATGTTCCAACTGTTGGGTAAAAATGGAGTAAAGAAATCATATGGCAGGGGATCTAGAATAGATATCCTTGGGGCTTATTTACTTGCTTACTTTTATATATTTTTTGTATACGTGTACATTTTTTAAGCCTGCCCTGAGACATCACTTTAGCTTTCTTCCTCTGTGCATAAATAGTTTTTCTTGTACAAAACAGGAGTCTTGCTGTACAAATTGTTTTGTAACCTTCATTCTTTCAAGACATATATTTTTAAGCCCTGTATAGTATTCCATTCTATGGATATATCAACATAGTTTTAAGCAATTCCCTATTTTTGGACATTTTTATTGCATTCTAATTTTTATCATTTTCAGTAATGCTTTGTTGATCACCAGTGTGCATAGCCTTTGCAATACTATCATTTATTGGGAAGAAATTTTTGGAAGCTTTAAAACTTAATACCAGAAGCAAAGAAAGCAAGGAAACAATATATATACTGTAAGCAAAGAAAGAAAAGTGAAGTGCCTCTAGGAGCCAGGGTGAGAGAGTAAATGAGTTTAGTGGATGTGACATAAAATGTGGGGCAATAGGTACTTTGTCTAACTGGAGACAACATGGCTTGTCTGAAGGGAACAGTTACTACCCAGTTCCAGATACTGGTCCTGTGTAAAACTGCAGGTCTAATATTTCAAGCTCAGCACATTTTCAAGAGAACCTGGAAAAGATCTGGATTTCTTTTCTGTGAGATCTTGATCTTTAAAGGTTGGCTCAAACTCTCAAATTATTTGAAAATACTATACGGACAAAATTGTTTTTCAATAGGCTAGTTCGATGCAGCTCACAGGTCACTGGTTTGTAACCTTCAAATTAAAGAAAAGAAAACATGGTGTTTGAAAATATATTTCTAGGCAGTGAGCTAAGCAAATAAAGTTTGCTTCAAGTTTTTGCAGTCACAAGAGATGTGACTGGAGAAACTGAACCTGAATATGCAAATCTTGGAAGGTAGGTAAATTCTGCTCCCCATTTAATCATCCATGAAATATTAGCTAGAAGATGCTTCTAAAATGTTTCAGACTTCTCAAAGAACCATGCTTTAATTATATAAAACTTTAACCCAATGTACTGTATGATGACATCTAACGATCATTTCCCTTCATTTTCCACCTGAACACACATTTCACGTTAACATCCACCTGCACTACTTCCTTTCGTAAAGAGGAGGTGGTATTTGGCTATTCTCTGGCTCTGATTCATGAGAAATCAGCCCAAGACCAACATTTCTGTTCTTAACAGATTTTGGTTTTTAAATCAGTAGAACACAATGTTTCCCTGGGCTGAGTTCTAGCATGCCAAATTTTGGCTGGCCACAGACTTTGACATCTGAGTGAAAAATCTTTCAACAATGGCATTTAAACTGAAGAATCAACAGACCTTTAATTATAACACTGCTTGGAATCCTCCCCCCACTCCTTTTATCATGATGTTCAAATTGCCTAAAATCACTAACTGCACGGACAGCATGTTATTTCATTTGCCATTGGAAATATCATAATTTGGAAACTTGGTAGCTTGAGCTTGTGTATTAATTTTTGAAAAATCAGTATTGTTTTATTCACTATAAATTAAAGAGGCATATGGAATGAAGTTCAAAATTATTGATTCATTCGCAATAGGAAAAAACACTTGGCATACAAATTTTCAATTTATCTGAAGTGTTCAAGATTTATTTAGATAAGAGTAATATTTCTACTTGGAAATTAGGCATTAAATATATCAAAATATGGAGTCTCTTTTTTGTGAAATTTCTCTAAGTACCTGGGTATTTTTCCATAAAATGTTAAGTGATCATTTTTTATGGCTTTTTAAAATGACACAGCCAGCGAGTACCCTACCTTTCCCTTATATAATAACAAAAGACACTTCTAAACTGCTAAAGTACATTAGGAATCCTTTGAAAACTTCTTTTTAGAAATCAGTGTTGAAAAAGTATAGCTTATATCCAATCTGTCTATCTGTATATACTTAATGGACAAATTGGGGTTAAAAATGTAAATGTGGAAAATGTTTATTTCCATATTCTATAGTAGCTAGATAGTTTTTTGTTTGTTTTTAAATGTACAGATCGGTTATACGTGGAAAGTGGGCAAAATTTCAGTTCCTTTTCATCTTGAAGAGAAACCTGGCTCTAGATCTCCAGGAAATGCATTTATTTAGACCAAACAATATGCCAGCTTTTTATACATAATTTCTAATCTTCATAATATGTCTGCAAGATGGGTGTCATTAATCTTGGTCAAATTATTTGATTTATCTGAGCCTCAGTTTCCTTACCAGTAACAGATTAATTATAGGGGCTTTTGAGTCTTTTTGTCATTGTATTTTAAGTGGTGGAGTTTGGATGTAACCCCAGATCTGACTTCAAAGCATCTGCTTTCTCTTTTGGGGAAAGAAAAATACCTCTCTGAAGTGTAGAAAACTGTTCCCTGTGTTACTGACCTTGCTTTCTGAATACAATGGGTTATCAGAGAGGTCACTTAATTATGTTTAGCACTCCCTTGTGACTCTGAAATTCATCTTCATTCAGAGTATAAAATTCACAGTATAAGAAGTCATAAGTCTCTGATTTCCTGCAACAGACCTGGTTTCCAAGCTTGCCTTTTATTGTCCCCACAAATATGCTTGTATCTATAAAATTACGTCCTGTTTTTGTTCATTAAATATGGTCCCTATCATTATCAACTTTCTGTGTAAAGTAGCAGAAAAGGTCAAGTGCAGGAAACTGGTCCTGAGCAGCACAGTACACTCAAGAAGTAGATTCTCCAAGGTAGAACCAGTAGAGGAAATGCGAATCAAAGTTGTTGAGGGAAGTGGAGATAATAAACAACATTAATACTGTAACTACATGTATTGAACTCCTAACAAAATGTTCCTGATCCTATTCGTATATCATAGTTAATCCTCACAATATGCCCATTTTACATATGAGGAAACAGAGGCTTAGAGATGATAAATACCTCACTTAAGGTCATACACCTAGGAAGTGGCATCTGACTCCAGAGCTAAGCTTCATCTATTTTACTAAACTATCTCCAAGATCAGGGGAACAAAAATCCAAGAGGTAAATTTAAAGAGCGATTATAAGATTATAAATAGAAAATGAAACCAAGGCTCAGAATTTGGAGTGGGAACAGATTAGGAACAAGGGGGTTGGTCCAGCATGGTGGAGGCCAGCAGGTGTTTGATACATGGGGGTGTCATGTGACATTAAAAGTATAGCAACCTGCAGAGCTTAGAGAGAGAGGTAGGGTGGGAAGGCAGAGAGAGAGGGAGAGGGAATATGCATGGGGGGTTAGGGAAGATACATAGGTCTGCTTGGCTGATTTCCTATGTTATTCTCTTTTACGAATGTAAATAAAGCTTTGTGTGTTGGGGCACAGAGGGCAAAGAGGATGTGTCTGAGAGACCTACTCAAAAATATCTCTTTTCCCATGTCATTAACTGGAGGAAAAAAAAACCCGGTTGTCTAACAAGCTTCATTTTTAAAATACAAATTTCTCCAAGAGGGTTAAACCTCATTCACACCTTGGAGTAAATTACTTTAATGAGGCTACCAGACCACCTAACTGAGTGTAAATAGTCAAGATGCCACAGTTTGACTGGGGAAAGTTAATGGATAACCATGGGGTTGAGGAGTAGAAGAAGGGTGATGGGTGATGATACAAATGAGGATGAGAGAAGGATTTCCCTAGTCGAGAGGGAGGGCACAAATCTAATTCTGTGAAAATACTGTTAAGATCCATATGAATGTAAATTATCATCATTATCGTTAGTTCTCTTCTGCACTTAGGTCTATGGTAGTAGCCAGCACTCAATCAAAATCACAATTGGTCACTAATTGCTGGTGAAAATAAAGACTCAGCAGAATGCCCTACTTATAGCAGCTCCTCAATAAATACTAGTTGGGCAAATGGGATGTCAAAATTAGTTTGGAAGTTGGAAACTTTCAGATTTCCCGTGTTCCAACCTGTTTCTCCAGTCTGGCCGGTCAAGTTCAGGAGACTGTTTCCTCAATTGGGAGGAAAGGAGAAAGAAAATACAGAAAGTGAACGAAGAATTGACACCTCAGCCCTCTCCCTTCTTCCCACCTGCGTGGCCCAGGCCAGCATGCTGTAAACTCTAGGGCCCTCAGAATGTATCTCTTTTTGCTGAGGCAATGCTATAGTAATGGAGCTATGTACAAGTTCAGTTATGAAATGTATGATGAAAAACGAATAAAACAAAGAGGGTGTGTTAAAGATGAGCCCGTTAATCAAGGAGAGGGCTCATCCTCCACTGGAATCTCAATAGACTTCAAAAAAACTTCACTCTAGACCCGTCCTGGGTCTGCCCTATGGTCTGAATGTCTGTGTCTCCTGCCTCCAAATTCATATCTTAGACTTCTAATCCTCAGTGTGATGATAATAGAGGTGTGGCCTTTGGGAGGTGATTAGATCATGAGGATGGAGCCCTCATGGATGGGATCAGTACTCTTCTAAATGAGGCCCCACAGAGCTTTCTAGCTCCTTGTGCCATGTGAGGATACAGGAAGTCTGCAGCCCAGAAGAGGGTCCTCACCTGCTTATGCCGGCACCCTGAAATCGGACTTCCAGTCTCCAGAATTGTGAGAAATAAATTTCTGTTGTTTATAAGCCATCCAGTCTATGGTACAGTATTTTGTTATAATAGCTCAAACAGACAAAAACAATCTACACAAGAACTTCTGAAATGCTGATATATACAACCTAAACAAGCACGGTGGGAGTGTTAAAATCAACCATAGAGCACAGGCATAGCTGGGTTCTGGGTGTGTGGTTAGTCCACGGGTGCTCAGAGAAGCGCTGCTGTATGTGCGCACGTGCCTGACCCTCCCTGGTTTTCTGCCCCTTCCATCTCCCCCTTCACACTTATCTTTCACACTTTATAACATCACAGGAGACTTCTAAATTAGAGTGCTTTTCAAATACGTTTTCTGGTACTCTTAACTTAAAGAAGAGAGAGGAAGTATTTTGTTATAGATGGAATTTGACAGTAAACATTATTTTGGATATGTTTTCTTATTTGTCAACTGTGGCAAAAAAGGCCCATTTTGTCTGAAAGATTGATAACTCTTCAGAATGTAAGAGCTGGAATGTGTAGCCCAGTGGTTACCAACCCTGGCTGCATATCGGAATCACCTAGGAAGGTTTAAAGAATACGGATTCCTGAGCCTTGGCCTCTGCCCCTCCCTTCCCCAAGTGATTCTTATATAATGTCAGTTTTGGCTGCTTTCAGCTAGTTATGGTGACCAGGGATCTTAATCAACGTCTTCATTTAACTGATGAGGAATCTGAGACCCAGAGAGGTACAGTGACTTCTCTAAGGTGACACAGGAATATATTATATGTGAAGATAAAGGCTGTGGATAATGTGACATTGATACCATTGGCTATATTCCAAATTCTTTCATTACTTTAGAGTATATTTTGTATGTTTTTGTGTATAATTCACACACCTGCAAGCCACTTATGTGGCATTCCAAATACGGTTAAGAAGAGAAAGAAAGTGTAAAAGACCTGCAAGTCAAGTAGACCACACATAAATCCCTCACGTCTCTCTGATAAGCTCTGCTCTTGCCACTTTGTCCTCTTTGTCTTTGAGACAGAGACAACATCTTGATCTCCAAGCCTTGCCCTTCTGCTGCACGGTAGCCTCCTGTCTCCAAAAGCCCAGCTGAACTCTCATGGATACCCCGTCCGTACCTTCACGCTGTATGTTCAAAATTAAACTTGTGCTTTCTGCTCCCAAATCTGCCCCTGCTCTTTAGCCCTCTGCTTCTGTTTATGGCCCCACTCAGGCTCAACATCATAATGATGTCTTTTGAGCCTTCCTCTCCCTTGCTCTCCAAATATAATGGATTAATGCTCCTTCTGCGATATCTCAATCAGTTTACCAGCTCCGTTCGTTCCCTCTGCCCCTGCCCTAGTTAGGGTCCTCGTTGCCTTTTCCTGGACTATTGAGATAGTCTCCTACCTGATCTGTGTCCTCTGGTCTCTCCCTACTCCAATCCATTTTGCTCACGGCTGGCAGAGCCAATCTGAGGCACAGCTCTGATTATGTTACTCCTACTAAAAACTTTCAATAGCTTTCCATCGTCTACTGAATAAAGTCCAAATTCCTGGCCTGGTAATCAAGTCCTTTCACTTTCTGGTCCCAATTTATTTTTACCATTTTATTTCCCACGACTCGCCTTCACACACTCCATGCTCTAGTTAAACCCAAGTACTTCTTTGCAGAATCATTACCCTTTGATTCTTCCCGGCTTTGCTCACGGTTTCAGAAATGTTCTTTTCTTTTATCTGTCTGCTCAAGTCCTCCTTGCCTTTTAAGGCCCAAATCCAGTGTCGCCTCTTCTGTAAAGCCCCCAGTTAGCTCTTCTCTGAACTACAATAATACTTAATCTATACTGCTTTCATAGAGCACAGCACTTTCTACTATGGATTCTAGCAAAGTAGCACACATCTCAGACCTGCTGCTGGATGAAAACTTTTCTGAGGGCAGGATTTGTGTCTTGTTTATCTGTGTATCTCCCCCACTGCTGAGTACACGGTGTACTGCACTTACTTACATATTTGTTAAGTGAATGAGTAAATGCATGGACTTTATGTGCAACCTAAGTGATGTTGGTTGTTTTTTTTCCCTAGTCTGAAGCAGATTAGAAGTAGTGTATTAGAGAAGAAATGCAGATTAAGATGAGGCTGGCACAACAAGAAGAAACTTGATCACTGAAGAAGAGAAATAAAAACTGTAAAAAGAAGACATGAGAACTAAAAATATTATAGTAATCTGGGGGTAAATAAACACAGAAGCAAATAATCTTATAGACTAAGGACCAAATAGTTAATGTCACTTGCAAATGCTTGGAAACCACAAAACAATATTCAAATATAGAGCATTATTTTTATACTTCCACATCCTCATCAGCATCAGTAGAAACACAACACAATTGTTGTTTAATGATTATACCCTCAGGCATTTAGAAAAGTATGAATTATGGTAAATATATTCTAAGAAAGCTGGATATCAATCTAGGATACTACACATCAAAACTTAATATTAATAAAATAAAATATCTTTTGATAATTAAGAGGAGATAAGCTTCTGTTATATGGGATAGTCTATTTGCATAAGCTCATTTCCATAGTGAAGTCAGATAAATAAGCTCTCTCCCTTTACACATGAAGACACCTATATATTTTTCTAAACATAAGAGAAACAATTGTTGTATCATTAAAAATAAAATATGCTCAAAAAAATATGCCCATGATATACAATTTAGGAAAACAGAAAAGGAGTAAGACAAAAGAACATAGTTTTCCAGGATCTACAATTTATTACTAAAAAATAGTTGTGTGGATACATGTATATGTATGGCTAAGTCACTTTGCTGTTCACCTGAAACTGTCACAACATTGTTAATCGGCTATACTCCAACATAAAATAAAAAGTTAAAAAACTAGTTGTGATTACACAATATGTATAATTATATATGCTGCCCTTTAGTATATAGCATAAATAGTCCAAGTTATTATAAGCTCTTCATAAACATTTTAATGACTCAAAAATTCTAATGGATATGTCATAATACACTTAACCAATTCCCTAGAGTTGAACATATAGTTTATTTCTAGTTTTACAACATAGATATGTCTAAGAAGATTTGCTATGAGCTGATAATTGTTGCTGAGTGAGGAACTCATGAGGGTTCACTATGATGGTCTTTCTACTTTTGTGTATGTTTGAAATATCTACAATGAAAAGTAAAAAAAATATTCATGATAAACATTTTGTGTACAAAGTTTTTTATTTATTTGTAATTATTTTCTTAGGTTAGACTTTAGTACTAGCTGCCTGGTTCAAGATCTGACTCCATCATTACCTAGTTACATAACTGCGGGCAAACTGCTGATGTGTTCTCAGCTTTAGTTCCCTCAACTGAAAAATGGGTGTAATAATGGTGACTGATAGGGCTGTAGTAAGGATTATCATATGACATGATATACATCACGTGCTTTGCACAGCACCTGGCATGGTGTTAGTGTACGATAAATAATATCTTGTAAAAACAAAATGCTGTTTGCATAATTATATGTTTTGTGGTTATAAAAAAGTCATCATGTATAAACTGAGAAACATGCCAGAAATAACACACTGAAGTGTGCATCATGGCCATCTCCAGGTGAGGCATTTACTCTAAAGATACTGACAATGCTAAAATAATTTAGACTCTTAAACTACCAACCATTATGGAGCATTTTCTATGTGACCGATACTGGACCAAATGCTTCACACATATTGATATTATTTCATTTAATCTTCACGAGAATTCTTGGAAGGAATTACTATTACTATTCTTATTTTATAACTAAGGAACTCAAGGCTAACCGAGTAATTAACTTGCCCCCAAGGACACAGGAGTAGAAAGGGCCTGTTGTCAAACACAGGTCTGAACCCCTGGAATTCATCCCTAAGCTATTGGAAATGGCCTTTGGACCTTGCTCTCTTTTGTAAAGACCTCAGTGTTTTTCCTTTTTTTTTTTTTTGTTTGCGCTCTATGGCATGTGGGATCTTAGTTCCCCAACCAGGGATCGAACCCGTTCGATGCAGGATTGAACTGCATTGGGAGCATGGAGTTTTAACCACTGTGCCGCCAGGGAAGTCTCCTCAGTGTTTCTAATCTTTATCCCTCAGAGGCAGATTTAAGTTTTGGACAAAATTTTGGCCCAACTTTGGAAGTTAAACTGGACCTCTGGTTACAGCATATTTTCCTCCCTTTCACTTTTGTCAGTATTATTTAATTAGAAAAAATGTATTCTAGAAAACAATTTTAGAGAAGAAGAAGGGGTACTCCATAAAATAAGCTACTCTTTAAGAATGCATATCTCATGGTCCAAAAAAGTTAATATACATGTTGGTTTAGAAGAATGATTTCCCATTGGTTTGATTAACTTATGTCCTAACTATAAAATAATTCATTATCAAACACACGCACATGCACACTCTTTAGAAAACCTATAAAGTGGTCCATATTACATACTTCACTTTAAATATATAATCTCTAAATGTGTATGCATATGTGTATATGTGTAAGATACAGACAGTGAAAGTTTGAATTTGGAAAATGCTTCAAAAGTCGAAAAAGATGGTTTTCTACAAACGTTACGAGAAATTAAGTCACAGGAAGTCTTAATTAAAAAAAAATGGTCAGATGGCAAATTAAGTCTTTTATTTTGGGTCTGGGAGGCTACTCCTGTGCAATGTACTCTAGACATGAAACACCAAAGGGGATGCTGCATCTCTTCTGCCTCAGACAGCACATTTACGCATCTGTATTATAAAAAATGTGCCAGCACTAGCAAGCTCACAGTACTGAGCAAAGTGCTACAGTTACAGCTGGGAATTTGTATTTCAGGGCTGGCTCTATTTACTGGTTGGTGGTTTTTTTGGGGGGGATCTGTTTCTCCCCGGGGGTCCCAGTGGGGTGTTTTTTGTGGGGTGCAGTGATGAAGGAAGGAGTTTTTGTGAGTTCTATTTTGGATTTTGGTGAGTAGAAAAGCAGGGAATTTGCCAGCCTGCTACTCAGTTATACTGAAACATGATGCAAACTGCCTCAATTTGGAGCACAGAAGGTGCTGAAAAAATTTTCTGAGGAGGTCTTGAAATATCTAAGCCTGTCTTCAAGGAAGGACTCGTTTCTCTCAAAAATCACCCAGTAAATAATAGAGTATGTTGTTGTTGTCTCTCCTCCCACAAGTGATACCCAAGGTATCACACTCGAAAGGTAGCCATTATGATATTTAAAAATTACACTGTGTTCTTTAATAATTCCCAGGAGAGTATTAAGAGGAATATGCTTGAATGTGGGCCTTCTTTACAAAGTCACTTCTACATATGCACACCGTTAGGAGTATAGGCTGCAAATGTGTGAACAAGCTGTATTTCCATATTTGCATTGTCCAGTCTATTTTCTTTTTCCTATTTTCCTGAATATGCCTGAACACATGTGGCCAGTATAAACCTACAATTGCACGGCCATGTCTACGTGTGTTTCCAATTCCAAACTATCTTCAAAATGGTTCAGCTTTCTAGAAACACAGCCATATAATTTGTTTGATTTGAAAAACTGCTTGGCAAATGCACTCAGGTCATAATGGCAGGTAACAGATCATTTATTGAAGTGCTGAAATAAACAGAAAACAAAGTCCAGGACACCATCGCAGAGCAGCACTTCCCTTGTCAGGTCCTCTCGGCTGAGGAAGGACTGAGCGAGACAATAATAAAACAAATACCCGTAGGCTTTTCAAACAGTAACAACACGCTCCGGGTTAGCAGCGTTTCTGGACCTTGATGGTACAATGATGTCCTCAACCCTTGCTTTCAGACACTGGATTGCTCCTTGAGTAGCCTTTATCATTTCCCCCCTAAGCTTTGTTGAAGATGCCCTTGAAATTAGATCATATTTGTTCCTGACAAAGCATATGCATATTGTGGCATCACTCTAAAACCCAAGGATGGGTTTTAGCTCTATGAAGAAAAAAAATTCCAACAACCTTTCATGCTGAGATTTCTCATGCTAGTTCTCAGCACAGAAGTGATTTTTTTTTTTTTTAAGTTGCATAAAGCCTAGCAAGGTTTAAGTTTTCCCAGCAAGAAGAAAGTGTTTTTCAGCTGTTAAATTTTTCAGATGCTTTTTCTGAATTTGGATACAACTCAAAAACATGTTTGTTTTAAAATGTAAACCTTTTTATGTACAGAGGTTTGCATATAGAGAAATGCTATTACTATGTTTAAAGGTACTTGCTTTTGAAATAAGGAAGTCATGGGCACTTAAATATAACAAACTGAACGTTGCTTTATGGACATTTCATTAGGCACTAACATAAATACAATGTTCTGGAGGACCACGGAGCACACGTTTGCTGGCAGGATCACTGATGACACTGGAAGTGGATGTATTTCCATGTGAGAGCGAATGGTGGCCAGGTTTGGACTGAAGAGCATCCTTACAGTCAGCTGGTATGCTTTCCTAAGACCCTTCACTCCAGTTGTGTGGCACTTCTTGGCCCTAACTTGCTTGATTCCTCAGCTTGTTGACTAGGCCAAAGTTGATACAGCATATGGTATTTTAAGCACAAAAATGAAGAAACACATTGAGGTCTCAGCAGAGAGGCAGAGATGAGGGTAAATCATCAGAAGGCCTGCTGTCTGCCTATTTAATGGGTCTAGTCACTCTTCAATTTTAAGCACATTGTAGATATGTTGAATAGGAAAATATATTATCTTTATCTACCCATTTTTTTAAAAACATTTTTATTGAAGACTCACAGTAAGAAGCTCATTTTACGTTGTGATCCAGTGATTGTTTACATACATACATGGAGATACACACACACACACACACACACACACACACACGTGTGTGTGTGTATTCCAGAGACAGAAGGTAACCAATCTACCCACATTTTAAATCTTAAGATTCTTTGTAATTCTATTGAGTATTTTAAAAAATTTTATTTTTTTGAAGTATAGTTGATTTACAATGTTGTGTTAATATCTGCTGTACAGCAAAATGATTCAGTTACACACACACACACACACACACATATATATATATTCTTTTTCATATTCTTTTCCATTATGGTTTATCATAGGATATTGAATATAGCACCCTGTGCTCTACAGTAGGACCTTCTTGTTTACCCATTCTAAACATAATAGTTTGCATCTGCTAATCCCAAACTCCCAATCTGTCCTTCCTCCCCCCCACCCCCACTGAGTATTTTATTGCTTGGGAAGTTGAATATCAAGGATTAGAAATTCAGCACACTTCAAACTTCTAATCAAGTACTTTCCAAAATTAAGAAAAGTACCTGATCTTCTGGTTTAGTCTTTGAAATGCCAACAAAATGTATCCTTTCCCTTATTCATTCATAATTTATTCATTTATTCATTCTCCAAACATTTATTGACAGCCTACTATATGCCTTACGCTATATACCTGCAATATTTCTAGGCCAGTTACTTCACAGTTGCTTTAGAATTTATGGCAGTGCTGGCCAGATGGTTCTTGAAAGGGAGAATCTTCCAGAGTAAAACAACCTGTTCATAGTGCTTCCTATCTAGCAACTAAGAGCCCTGATAGCATCTCTCCTAACCTCTTATTATGGTTCTATATAAAACCATAAGTCTATTTTTATTTACTTTTTATATTTAACCCTAATTTTAAATGTTGAGTGCAAATATGAGACTTTAAGAATATTTGAAAATAACTTTCCCATAATAAGGTCTTCCTCACATCTTACATGATACATAGAGAATATTTACACAAATTTTCCCATGTTACTGATATGCAGAAAACTGACTTACCTACTTTATAGTGATTATGAAAATAAATGAGCTAAAGCATGTGAAGTTCTAAAAAGCAGAGTAAATAAACATTATTATACTAGAACCACCAGAGACAGTGTGTCTGCTCCCCTCTTGATGAGGGCAGTATATGTACAGTAAGAAGACAGGTTCTAAATATTTATTACTAGACCTTCTTCAGGTGGGTGTGTCCTTCTATTGCAGTAGAAACCATTATATAAGTATAGAGCTGGAGCCCAATTCAGTTACTTACATGGGTCTTCCAGAAAATGGTTAAGGCCAGGGACTTAGAAAAATGCAGAAGACTGACCATACACACAGGTGGAGGAGACATGAGTCTCTCTCCTCATCATGTAGGTCATAATTCAAGGTCATGGAGTTGCTACGTTTTAAGAGTAAAATGTTTTGAGGCTTTTAAGAGAATTTTTAATGAATTAACTTTATTTTGGGAACTATGGTTTGGGCATTATTAAAATATTACAATTGGATATTGTTTCATAAACATAATTATAGGCCACCTTTTCAAAAGATCTTAACTCAATTTTTTTTATGGTTTCAGTCAGTTGTCTGTTTAAAGTTATTACATCTTCCAAATCACGTTACTTTGCACAAACGACAAACTGGCATGTGCATATCAACACAGAGAAAGAAGGAACTGCTAAGGTCATGTAAGTAGGGACATGGCAGGCTTCAAGCACGGAGGCCAAAGGCGCCAGCAACATGGGCAAACAGCTTAAAATTGTCCCTTCTTTTGTTTGTGCATTGTTTCTATATGGAAAATTACATTTCTCTGAGAGTATATGTGTAAATATGCATCTGCTAGTATTTTGGCAACTCTAAGTTACCTAAATTAGTTTTGATCAACACTGTCGGATTTTTAAACCCACCAACGTAATAAAAGCAAGTTTAAAAAAACACAAACAAATCCTACAGTACATTGTGTGCTCTGCTGTTCCAAGCCTCAATTTCAAGACAAAAGGAGAGTGAGACTTTGTCAGTTGCTAGCTGTTAATAATCAAGAGAAGATCTGCCAGACAAGCTCTTTGAGGGCTCTGTCTGTCTGGACCAGGTATATACTGCAATACACAAAGGGCTTTGCAGGGGGAGAAAAATGAGTGTTCATGGACAATGATGCAGCTTTCTTAATTAAGATTTTCATTACTGATACATACATTAAGTTCTGCAACTGCAAGAGCCAAAGCACTGTCATATGCAGGTAGATGTCCCTGATTCCACCGTCAGGCAGTAAAGCTAAAACATATTAAATGTGCACCCAGCAAATGTTGTGGGAGCCAGGAGAGCTCCAGAAATATTTCTGTTGAATGCAGAGAGGCCCCATTAAAAGCAACTTTGTAATGCATCTAATAGGCAGGAGAAAAGCCCATACCAACAGACAGTGCACGCATGTGTTCCTGTACAGGACTGCTTTGAGGGTCCAGCCACAGACAAAGGTAGCTGTAGCTGACCTAGAAATAATCTCTACAATCACATCGATAGCTCAGGCCTGAAAAGGACCTTTGATCTTTAAGTTTTTTTTAATGCCTATTGTTGAGAAAGGAAATAAATGACTGATTTGGGGTAGTTTTTGGAAGATGGTAAAGACTCCTGTCCACAGCTGGCCTTGACTCTGCCCCTCTGGGTCACTCAGTCTGTTTTCCCTGGATCCTCAGGCTGGTCCACAAGTCAGTGTGATCTGCCAAGGGTGTACTGTTCCCATGAAATAATCTGACTGTGGTGTGGGGAAATCTTTCTTCTTAGATCAAGTTATTTTTTGCTAAGAGATGAGAGGAAAGTAAACCCATGCTCAATCCTAGAAATGGATGAATATCTAGAATATGTGTTTTCGATTACATCTTAACTAAAGCCTAACTCGTTTTAGGGTGGCTGGCACTGTTAATGTGCACCCAGCTCTCCCTTGTTTTTCTGGCTTCTAATTGCATCCCTTCCTGTTTCAAAGTCTGTGTCCCTTTGTGGGGCTACCCAAAGAGCTCCTGTCTCCTCTCTAAAGAAAACCTCTATCTCTTGGTCATTACCAAAGAGGAAGTGATTATTAGACACTGAACTTCATGAAAGATCATTGTATCACAACAGTCAAAAATTATACATTAATTTCCTATTAGGTAAAAGCATTTATCTGGAATTTAAATGTAATCCTCATTTTCTCAGAAAGGATAAACCAGAATCCAATATCAAAATCACTCAAAAGGATGTCTTTAAAGTGTTTTGGTTATAGTTCTTTGTTGCTTGAGGAAAAGGGGAAAATTCCCAATAATAGTGGCCAGTAAGATTTCTCTTGGATTCCTGCACCAAGATTCAGATCTCTGAAGTAGTTTTCTGGATGTTAGTGTACATTTCTGAAATTCTTTTCCTAGGTATATCAGAGAGTTGGAGTGGAGTGGTGAACACACAGCCTACTGTGAGGTGGCTGACCTCTGTACCAATTCTAGCTTAGTGATGTTAATGACTGGTGATAATAAGATGATCAAGAAATTGACTATAAATAGAGATAGATAGATAGATATAGACACATTGTCAACAGATACTTCATGCATTTTGGGAAAACTAAACAGTATTAAGGTTCTTCCTAAGCTTCATTGAAAAGTGCTATTACAGGGCTTCCCTGGTGGCACAGTGGTTGAGAGTCCGCCTGCCAATGCAGGGAACGCGGGTTCGTGCCCTGGTCCGGGAGGATCCCACGTGCCGCGGAGCGGCTGGGCCCGTGAGCCATGGCCGCTGAGCCTGCGCGTCTGGAGCCTGTGCTCCGCGATGGGAAAGGCCACGGCGGAGAGAGGCCCGCGTACCGCCTCCCCGCAAAAAAAAACAAAAAAGAAAAGTGCTATTATAAAACTGGTAGACTGGTAGTCATATTGGCTCAAACACATTCTAGAAAAAAATCTACATTTTCTTACTCTCCTCCACCACATTTTATGATTGTGGTGTCCCTTTTGCATCTTCATGTTCAGCCTTTTGCTGTTCATTGTGGTTATCATCACTTTCACAGATTCTTTTTTGGATTTTTAAAAGAATATATATATATATGTATGTATAACTGAGTCACTTTGTTGTACAGAAGAAATTAACACAACATTGTAAATCAACTATACTTCAATAAAATAAAAAAAAAATGGGTAGAGGAGTATGTGGAATCTATTGGTAAAGAACTAATGTAGTGGACACTATTCAAGTCTGATGATGATGGAGAAAAGCAGGGGGAAAAAGCCCAGAAAATGATTCTGACTAGAGACTTCCTGTTACTTCTCTTATGTGTCCTTGACTAGCTTGTAAGGACCAGAAAGAAGGACATTGTCAGAGGATTTAAATGTAACTTTTACTCAGATTCTGTCATGAGACACAGGCTTCTGTCACCCAAAATACAGGGTTAATTTTAAATTAGAGGTGATAATTATTTTCCATGTACTAAAAGCCTAGAAATTTCCAGGAAGGAACTAAAGGTGGAATCAGTTTTACCCTACCAAAGTGTGAGAGGTAAGGTGGTCCATTTTAAATAATCTGGAAATGATTCTCTGGAAGAAGGTAGGTATGCCTGATTTGTCTTCAATAACCTCACATTAGAAGAAATGAGAAATAACAGAGACTACAGAAAGAGTGCATAAAAGAAGAATCCAATGAAAGAAAAAAAAACCCTTAATTTTATCACTACAAAGACCTCCTGTGCAAGAGAGTAGAAAGACTCTTTGAATAAGTAGGTGGCATATGTACCATACATATATATAATGTATACCCTATATACACACCTTTGCCCAGCTTTAAATTGGCAACCATGTTTGGGGAAGAAAAGAAAAGGGTGAGAAAGAACATGAGGAAGACTCAACGTTAATTAATAACACTCAACATTAACCATCATTACTGGGTCCCTGTTTGGCCTCTGAGTATAAGCTATGTTACAGAGGGAGGGGTATAATATGTGACGTTTTCTAAGGGCATCATTAAGAAAGCCAGACACTTGGGACTCTGCATTGGCAGTATGGCAGCGCGGCCTCTAATTGCTCCAGGGGCATCACTGAAACCTAGCTCGTAGTCACGTGCTCCCACCTCCTGGGCAGTTTCACTGCTCAGGTAGAGGAGTCATTTACTAGGCCTGGTTCCTACCATTTGCCTTAGCTTGTGGTTGGCTTAAAGGAGCTTCTGTACAACCTTGAACATGATTGCCTCTTTTCTGCTTCCTTTCTGGACACTACCTAAGGATTTAAGGCACTGCATACGACTTTCAGACATGGTTTTCCGTTAAAGAGGGAGAAAGGATGCCTCGAAGCACGTGCCATCCCTTATCATCTGCAAATGAACTTTTTGTGCTGAAGGAATGCTCCAGTTACCACTCAGAACAGCGCTGCACAACTCCTGCCCCTCTGAGAAGCTTGGGGTACACACTCTGGGAATCAGATGCTCCCTATCCCAAAACACAGGGAAGATGCTCTGTCAGTCTGCACTGTCAAGGGCAGGGGCTGATGCTGTCAGTGTGGCATTTCTGCCTCTCTAACGTCTTTCACTTTCCCTGAAATTGCTGATAAATATTCCATTTCATTAAGTATGTAGTAATACACATGGGAGCCAGAGAGGGAGAGAGAGGGAAAGGTGGAGGACACTGATGACATGGCCTCTAGCACTTTATTTATGAGAACATCCAGAAATCTCTATCTACATCTGGTAGAAGAATAGTGTCAATTCTGCCCTGGAGACATGGATCAAGCAATGTTGCCAGTGTGTATTTTTCCCTTCCCAATAATTGACTGATTCTGGAGTCTGATGGCACAGCTCAGATGATCATTTTCACATTCATGTGAGTGAACAATTAGCCTGCCGCTTTGGGGGATGGTGATGTCAAATAAACATGAATGTATGTAACCAAGGGAAGTACTATCAGTCCCTCACCCAGGAACTCCGCGGGTCCCCTGAGTAGTGCTTTTCTCCCCACAGCTTTTGCTGGGAGGGCGGTGAGGGTGTGGGCTGCGTGCAGAGCACAGGAAACAGTGCTGGGGGTGACTTCACAGGGCCTGAGGAGCACTGCCTTTGAGCAGAGGATGAGACTAAACAGCTAAACACTTGTGAGGCTGCTCATTTGCCCTTCCAAGTTTTTACTGTATTATTCACCTTTTCATTGTTGACTTATACCTACTCTTAAAATATTAGGGATATACAGCAGAAACTAACACACCATTGTAAAGCAATTATACTCCAATAAAGATGTTAAAAAAAAAGAAAAATCAGTGAAAAATTCAGCCAAAAAAAATATATTAGGCATATGTCACAATATTTTCCCCAGTTTTTTTTAATACTTTCTACCATAGTGATTTTTATTTTCATGTAATAAAATTCAATACATTTTTCTTTAAGTTTTCAGACTTGATTGTATGCTTGGAAAAAGCATCTCATACCCTCAATACGAAACTCTTCACTTATATGGCAAAAAGTACAATTGACAATTACAGAATTAGTGAAGATGCAGAGAAATGGGCAGCCTCTTTCTTTGCTGGCGGGGGTATATATTGAAACAGTTTTGTTGCAGGACAGTTTAGCAGTAGATAAACTTTACTTTGGCAGTTCCACTACTAGAAATTTATCCTAAGGAAAGAATCAGGCAAGTGAATTTAAAAAAAAAAGCACACATGTATAGAGATGATTACTGTAGCATTGTTTGGTTAGAAAAAATTTCCAAATATCCTAAATGTCCATCAATAAGTGACTAATTCAATAAATTACCCTCCACTGGAGTACAATGTGGCTGTCAAAAAGATAATGTAGATCTATATTTATTAACATGGAAAATGCTTATTACAATGTTGAGTAAAAAAACAAGATTACAAAACAGCCAGTAGATTTTCCTTTCATTTTGGAAAGAGAAAGACAAAGAGAAAGAAAAAGAGACAGATAAATAGATATGTTTGGAAATATATTCCCCAAAGTGTTACCAGTGGTTATCTCTGGGCAGTGAGATTTTTGAATGGATTTTTTTTCTTTTATATCATTATTGTAACAAATGCAAGCGAAACTAAATGTATACTTTAGAAGTAAAAATTAGAATTTTAACCTTAGGGGAAAAAAGCTTAAACTCTGCAACAACTACTTAAAAATTCAAATATGAGTTTCATAGTCTTAGCAGTTAGTAACTCTCTTAATAGGATGACCATTCTCTTGAATGGGTGGCATAACTGCCTGCCTCAAGTTTCCTCCAAGTTTGACAATTCAGGTGACACATTATAGCTCTCACCTTAAAAGACTTTAAAGTATAAAAGCTCAAATACTGGAAATAACCCAAATATCTATACCTAGGGCATCGTTAGGAAAATTCTGGGGATTTTATATGATAGAAAATTATTCAGACATTATGGTGGCATTTACAAAAAGTATGTAATTACACTGAGAAGCACTTGTTAGTAAAATAAAATAGGGTACAACCCTATACATACAGTGTATGCTCAACTATGTTAAAATTCAGAGAAAAGACTAGAAGGTGATCTAAAAAATTGTTAATAATAGCTTTTTTCTGTTTAGTGGGGTTGTGGATGTTTTCTCCATACTCTATACCTTCTTAATATTTTACAATAAGTGTGAATTATAGAATCATGAAAGAAGTAAACATTAAAAAAATACAGCTGCTTTGCTCCGCAGCTGCCAAATTTTACCCCAGATGTATCTGCAATTTAGTTTTGAGTCAAATGGTCCTAATGTCATTTCCTAAAGGGAATCTAGCAGAATGGAATGTGTTCAAATAAAGGAAAGCCGTCATTACCACCACCTCTTTGTAAGCCACCACTTTATAATGCTTAGGATAAATCTGAGTGAGGAATCCTACTGCTACTGGAATTAGGAATTTCCATATTCTTCAGGTCTTCTTCATATCTTGTCTTACATGACCAGAAGCTGGAATCTAGTTAGTCTATAGCACTCTGGAATGTCTCCAGGTCTGGAAGCTGTTTTGGAAGCTGATGGTGTAGGCCACCATTAGGAATGGAGGCTCATCTACTCATTTCAAGTGGGAGTTCCCTTGAATGAAAAGGGTGAGCTGCTATATAAGGTCTTCTATAGATAATTAGCTTTCTTTTTCTTATTTTTTTTCTTCTCTCATCTACCCACTCTTCATCTCTCCATCCCTCTTTTAAATAAATCGCCTTTCTGTATAGTTAGAGGGAAGCTTTTAAAATTTAAAGAAAATTCACACGGTACCAATACCACACTTCAAGTAGATGATCTAATTGTTCCTAAATGACCGTATTTTAGCAAAATGATGATAGGAGAAATCAGAATTGTCAGTCATATTTGTATGATGCATATTAGAGGCTTGGCAATAAGGCAGACAGTAGATACCTTGTGAGAAAGCAAGAAAATAATTGGGTAATGCCAGGATGGGAGGAAGGAACGGGCAGAAGAAAGAAAAGTAATGACATGAGTTTCTATGTCTTTTGGTAAAGGTTATCTAATCACCTGTTCCTGGCCTTTTGGACTAGATGGCAGCCTTTAAACTTCACTAGACTGTTTTTTCTGTACCAAACACAGTGCCTCGTGCAATGTAGGTACTCACTAGATGCTTAGAGAACTGAACTGAGCCCTTTCACTGCCTTTTCATTCTGGCCTCTAGTAGAACCAAAACGAAGCTAAAAACTCTAATATCTTTTCATGTACATTAGGTAAGGCTCCATCCTAATTTGAACTCAAGTGCACATCTCCTCTGAGCTTCCACCTTCATCACTGAACTGCTTCATCCCTGAACTGCTGGAGAAAATCACACAAGACAGGTAGCACATTAACCCACCAGGCTCACCTAGACCTTCCACACTGCCAAGGAGAATACTACTGTTTTTCTGGCTAACCTACTGTCCCATTTGTCCCAAGAACTACTTTAAACCTCTACTTTCCTCAAATCTCCTCCTCACTTATTCTTAGCAGGACCTTGCTCCCTAGGAGCCATCATTTGGGAGACCTCTCAACTTCTCAGTACCAAACCTACACATGGCTTGCATCTATCCCTACCGTTCCTTCTTTTTTCTTGTAACTATAGAAGAGGTGTCCTTACTTCTCTCCTTCCACTTGTGCTCAGGGTTCCATGTCTCTGTCCTTATCAGGAATCTTCCACCACCAAACATCCCATCCTCTTGTCTCTCTTATACACTGAATCTCTCCTCTCTACTGTATTCTCCTAAGCATATAAAGATGCCAGTATCTCCATTTTTCCCCCCCAATTTTTGACCTCACTCCCCCATTCCAAACATATTATACTAGCTCATTTTCTTTTCCTTTATGTAAAACTTCTAAGACTGATCCACATTTGCTGTCTTTGTTTCTTCACTTCTTACGCTTTCCTCATCCTATGACGAATAAATTACTGCTTCTACCTCTTCAACAAACCATCTTTTGCTAAGGTCAACAATAATTCCAGATTAATATATTAAGTGATATATTTTTCAGTCCTTAACTTACTTGACTTCTCAGTGGTCGCTACTGACCACTCTCTTTGAAACACTTTCTTCTCTTGGCGTCTGTGCCAATGTCTTCTGATTTTCCTACTACCTCTTAGCTGTTCCTTCTGAGGATATTCACAGCCTCATTTTTCTCTACCAGCTGATTAAATATTAAGAGTCCTTGAAGTCCCAGTTGGGGCCTTCTTCTCAATCCAACCTTGCCCCTAGGCAATTATCATCCACGCCAACAGCTTCATTCGCCTTTGCTTTACTTCTGAATTCCAGTTGTATATATTCCTCTGCCTACTCAATATGATCACTTATCTCTATCAAAAGCATCTGACACTAGACATTTTAAAAATAGATCTTATGATCTTTTCTCCACCCCAGTTCTCCTCTGGTGTTTCATATAACCCTGAGTGGCACCATCCTCCATATTGTTTTACAAGCATAAAACCAGCAGTCATAGTTGCCACTTCTTTCTCCTTCATCTCCCACATCTAATCCATAAGAAAATCCTGTATATTTTGCTTCTGAATTATCTCTTGATTCCATTTATTATTCTTCCATTCCCTTTGTCACTACCCTAGTCTATATCTTGTCTGTCCTATTACAGCAGCCTCCTTACTTTTGCTCCTTCTAGACCATTTACCATAATGAAACTAGCTTGATCTTTTTCTTTAACTTTTAATCTCAAGATTATGGTAGTTTATCATGCAATTGTAAGAGATAATACAGAAAGATCTGGTATACCCTCTATCCCTCTATTATTGATATATTGGCCCAATATAATATCTTGTTTAACTATGGTACAATATCACAGTCAGGCAATTGACATTGGTACAATCCATCCACCTTATTCAGATTTCACTCATTTTGCATGCACTCATGTATGTGTGTGTATGTAGTTCTATGCTATTGTATCCTTATGTATAGATTTGCATGGTCACCACCACAGTCCAAATACAGTTACATCATAAGAATATTCTGGCCTACACTTTTACAGCCACAGTCAGCTCCATCTCTCCCCCACTCCCTAATCTCTGATAACCACGAATCTGTTCTCCATCTTTATAATTTTCTCATTTCAAGAATCCTATATAAATGAAATTGGCTTTTTCACTCAATGTAACACCTTTGCTGTTAATCCAAGTTGTTGTACATACCAAGAGTTCATTACTTTTGAGTGCTGAGCAGTTTCATGATATGGTCTTACTACAGTTTAACCATTCACTCATTGAAGGACATCTGGGTTGTTTCCAGTTTTGGGCTATTATGAATAAAGCTGCCATAAATTTTGATTTTTGTGTGGATATGTTTCTGCTTGTTTGGGATAAATGTACAAGAGTAGCATGATCTTTTTAGAATAAAAAATTGCTCATGCCACTTTCATTCTTAAATTTGCTTTTCTATTGCCCTGAGGCAAGTCCTTAATATGGCCGACAAAGATCCTGATATTATCAGGCCCTGTATTATCTCTTCAGCCTCAACTTGGCTGCATTTCACCTCATTCTCTCTATTCTGCTACATTCACGGCCTTCATTCATGCTGTCCCCTCAGCCTGGAAACCTCTTCCACCACCTAATCTCACTTCTTATTTTTCATCTTCAGATGTCAGCTCAATGTCACTTCCTCAGGGAAGCTTCTCCTGTACTTCCAGACTCACTTATTAAATATTCCCCTCCTATATTTACTATTATTATTATTAAGCATTCCCCTCCTATATTTGTTCTTAGAAAACCTGGCATTTTTATGTCATAACAGAAAGCACAGTTTGCAATTATAAGTTCTTTCATGCGACGGTTTGGTTAATATCCGTCTTTCATCCCCCAAATTATAAACTCCAGTAGGGCAGAGACCATGTCTGTTTTGCTCATTATTATACTTTCAGCACTTAGTAGACATTTACTTTGTGTTTAATGAAATTCAGCCAAGGCTTTTAAGACAGATAGTCTTGGATTCAAGTTCTATTTCTATCACTTCCTAGGCATTCTTGGAAAAATTACTCAAACATACAAAATCTCCATTTTATCTTCAAAATTAGGATTATAACATCATCTATTTAATAAGAGTAGTTTAAAAGGTTAAATCATATAACCACTAAAGGTATTTTGTCCAGTACCTAAAGAAAGGCAAGCACTCAACAAATGTTATTTCTTATTGTTATTACTAGTTTAACAAAAGATAAGAGTTTTTGTATTTTTTTCCCAACTAGGTTTTAGTCCATTATCTTCATTTCTTGCTTGTTCCTGGGATTCTGATTCTGGTAACTTTGAGAGTCTGAAAAGGATCCCTTAGTTTAGGTCTCCAATAATTCTATGACTACTGGTTTCAACCTCAGGTATGTCCCCTTAGGCAGATGAGAGTCTTATTTGGCCTCTTGGCTCTGGTTCACATTTTCATCTTACTCACTATTTCCTTTTCTTGTTTTCCAGCCTGTGGATCTTAGGGTTTATAGGAATGCCTCTTCCCCACTCCCAGTTTCCATAGGGAAGTTTTCTAAACATATCTTGACTCTGGCCTCATTCCTTATACTTCTCCATGGAGGAAAGTCATCATGTTGGTAAGACAGCCCTTGGTCCATATTTCTCAGTTAGGTGGAACTGATCTATCAAAGTTTATAAGTACAGGAATTTAGACTTTCTCCTTCCTTGACTACTTAGACTAGTGGGAGTTAGTGACCTGGAAAAGTGTTGTTCTTATGTAGACACAAATTTTCCCCTGGGAGGAAGGGAGTCAGTGAGCTCTTTTTACCTCTCATACTAAGTTACATCTGTCCACCCAGACTTTGGCAAAAATTTTGGTTCCTCAGCCATCAGTTCTTTTGTCTTATTTTCCAATGGGTTTAGAATTTGAGTGGGGAAAAACAGTGTTATTTATGGTACCCTTCAAAGATTCCCACACTTAGGTTTATGCTTTTGCTTGGAATATCATTCCTTTATTCTTCATCTTGTTTACATTCTAGCCATTTTTCAAGACCCAGCTAAATCGCATTTTACATGAAGTTTTCCAGGTCTCAAGGCTCTCTTTCACGAATGAAATCCTATAGTACTTATCGGAATGTCTCATTACTTTTGGAATTGTTATTATTATTTGCTACGCATATGAAGACTCAATAGTACGACTTCTTTTCCTAACTCAATTTTAAGTTTCTTAAGAGGAAGCAAGGGCAATGTCCTAGTTTATGTTTTAACTCTCCACGAAATATGATTCTTTGTATATAATAAGTACTTATAGCTTATGGGATGATTGTGTTTAAGTTTGGCCCACTAACCAGGCTTTGATTTGAAGGCCCAAGTTACAATTGATATGGCTTAGGGGCTGGATGGTTCCTGAAGGGTTAGGGTTAGGGTTAGTGGTGGCAGTGGCCTAAGAAAGAAAGGTTAATATGAGTGTGTCCCTGAGATGTGTATCAGTGTGTTTTCATTTTAGTAATACACTCCCCCCACTTCCTTTATGGAAAGCATATGGAAAGCATGGCCTAATAGGTAGAAAGGCTAAGAGAAATGCAAGCAGAGGGAGGTAATGCTCCTGGCTGTGGTAGACTGGTCTGCAAAAGTGTTTTGATTCTCTGAATTAGTCAAAAGATTGAAAAAAATAGCCACTACTACTACAGGAAAAAAAATGAGGAGGAAGGGTCCTGAAAATGGTATCTGAGCAATGAAAGACAGTGAATATTTTAAAGATCACTGAATTTAATTTATTCAACCTAAATGCATAAAAGTACAGGTGGGGACATTATTTATGCAGGTATATGCAAATCATTTTATAAAATAGGCAAAGCCCTTCTGCTTTTTATAAGTTGCCAAGGTGGTTCCTGATATTTTAAAAGCTATGCACCTTTAATGTAATTTCCTAAGAGTTGGAATCCCTCTGTCGGAATCATAGTCATTGTCAGAGCAAGTTTGTTTTTTTTGTCTCCTCTGGGACATTGACAAGGCTCTCATAGCCATCACAAAAAGAGTGGTTTCCACAGCGATGTGACTGGAAAAAATCACTTGGAAATCACTGAGGAGCAAGTCACAATGTTCAAAGCAGAGAACATAGGCTTTGAAAACATGAACCCATCTGACCTCTTGAATTTAGAACAGTGAATTCCTGAGCTCTGAAACATGGGGCCCGGCTGTGCATGCCATATTGGTGCTATAAGACTGGCAGTAGGTTGGCTGTGGCATGGTCTATTTCAAACTCCTTCACAGTGCCCAGTGTTGCATGTTCCCAGATGACATTTGGTTGGCAGAAGCCGGGCCTCCAAAGCTGGCAGTCTGGAATGCAGCCCACTGTGTTTTGACAAACACATAATTGACCATCTGATCACCAGCCTACGTTCTGCACTCAGGTCACTGAAGGGACCTGGGCTTTCAATAGGTCTCTCCTCCTTATCTTGTTCATCTCCTCAAACTTTTCTCCAGAAAGTAATACAGAGAAGACTTAAACACACCCACAGACATCCTCTCATTTGCAAAAGAGAACATGGTACACGCAACATAAGCTGTTGAAAATTTCCTTTAAATTGTCCTGGCAGCCCAAAGTGAACAAGAGAAAAGCACACTTATGGTGAACTCTAATTCAGAAAGAAGGAACAAATATACTGCATTGTTTCAATACCCGGCTGTGCATAAGTTGCAATTCAGCTCAATGGCTTGGAACTTCTCCTCAGAAAAGGGCAGCAGTGGGAAAATGGTAGGAAACTGGGGCAATGATTGACTTTAGGGGGATATTATTAAGAAATGGTTTCATTTTCAGGTGAAAGAAGAGAAAAGCGGGACACTGGAAATGTCCTCTCCTTTTCTGCCTGCCACTCCCCCAAGGCCACTAATGGGAGAGAGAGACATACATCTCTGGAGAGCAGTAGGTCAGACTCAAGTTGAGGTTTCTGGTGAAGGTCCCATAAAGGTGTATTTTGGCCTGAAATTTGGCCCCAAACAACATGTCAACCTTTCTCCTAGAAGGCAAGGATTATGCACGGGGCCAAGCCAGGCTGTCATTAGGCAAGTGTCAATGTCTGTGTCAGCATTACCGAATGGCCCCTCCCCTCCACTCCCAGCCCCACTGCACAGTTCAGGCCCTTGGTTTTCATCTATGATCTGGTCTCCCTTTTCTCAGTCACCAGACTGCTCTTCTTCTAAAACATAAATCTACTTAAAATCCTTCAAAGCCTCCCCAAGCCTGTTGCTTCCAGTCCAAACTTCTTTGCTCGGCATACAAGGCCCTCGTGATCTGCTTCCTGCCCACTTTCCAGCCTCATCTCCTTTGAAAGGATCCCCTTTCAATCACCAAGCTCTAGCTACGAACTAGGGATGTGGCTGCTGCGCAGATACCTCCTGACTTTCCTCTGGCTTTTTTTCTGATTATGATTCCCTTTTGCTTTCCCCTCCTCCCATCCACCTGGTAAACTACAATTCACTCCTTAGACTTTCAGGCCCAGCTTGGGCACCTCCCACATACAGGCGGCTGCTCCTTTCTTTTCTTTCTTTTTTTTTTTTTTTTTGCGGTACGCGGGCCTCTCACTGTTGTGGCCTCTCCCGTTGCGGAGCACAGGCTCCGGACATGCAGGCTCAGCGGCCATGGCTCACGGGCCCAGCCACTCTGCAGCACGTGGGATCCTCCCGGACTGGGGCACGAACCCATGTCCCCTGCATCGGCAGGCAGACTCTCAACCACTGCGCCACCAGGGAAGCCCGGGTGCTCCTTTCTTTTTCCCCTCACTACATCTTGTATATACCTCCATTCCAGTGCCTATCACATGGCATGGCCTTTATTTACTATATATCTCCCCTACTGGACTGTGAGATTTTTAATAATGGGGAGCATTTCTTATTCATATAGAAGTTTTAGGAACTGAGCATAGTGACCAGCTTTCCATAAATGTTTGTTGACTGAAAACTGAATGAAGAGCTGTGCATGATAATCAATCAAAACCTAAGCCAAGCAGTAGTATTAGCTTCTAGAAGCAGGGTAGGGGCCTACTAGCAATCTAATGAAGGCAGAAGACCCCAGCAGTAAGGCACTTTAGATGGTTATTACAGGGTGAAAGGAAGAGTGAGGGATAGAGGGTGTGATGGAGGAATGTCTCGTTAACAGAGAATGTAGGCAGTTAATTTTCAGCCTTTTCAACATTTAGTTTTCAATATGGAAAGGTGTTGTTCTGCGAATGAACCTTAGTACGAACTGTAGAGGTCTACCTTTTAAGAACCTAGTTTCTCAAACAGGGCGAGTCTGTGCTATCTGCCTCAAGGCAGCATGGCAGGTTATAGAGGGCTCCTCTTTGCTCTGCTAAAGATTAATGGGATGAAACACTTTTGGGGGAACATCTGGAAGCTATTCAGCTCCTACTGAAATCTGTGTCAAATCCAGGCTGGGACTTTGGACTAAATGCAGTGCCGAGGAGAAAAAAGTTGAACAGGCAGAATGCTGCACCTGTCTGGAGGAGGCCATTAAAGAGGCACTAGGAACTAGAAGCACTGGGGAGATAATGTTTTGATCTGTCCCCAAGGAACTTTTCTTCTCCCTTTGATGGGCACCTGGGGCACCACCTCTGGAGCCATCAGCTGTGTCTGTGGGGCACTTGAGGACAGCAGGACTGTCATAGACCCTGTCACCTTTGAAATAAAGGCAGTCTCAGGATTTGGAACAATCTAAGCAAGCATGAAGCCTGGCCTGGGGGGTGGGAAAAGGTTAGTGGCTATGTGGATAGGCTATTAGCCCATTCAGGTCATTTGCTCAGCCTCCTCACTGGTTAAAAACTTGGATCTCTCTAGAAGCTGTGAGATTGATGGTTGATATAGCATAGAATCAGCTTCACATTTTCCTATGAGCCAGAGACAGCCTTTCAATTACGTTTTTTATCTCAAAGGTCTCCCCTCGATTTCTAATCTGTGACCCAGGTCTCCAGGCTGCTGCACTGCTTATGTCTGAGGCTTGCCCTCCAGTGCTGACGTCATAATAGCTGAGCCGTGCGGGCAGAAGTGCACGGTGCTGATTCATCCCTGGTGATGTGAGGATTAATGCCTTGTCTAACACAGAGCTATTATGTGAACTGTTTTTACACAAAAGAACTGCAACAAAAATGATTTGCCAGTCAGAGGACTAGAAATATGCAGTGCTAGGTAACTGGAGTCGGGATGCAGAGACGTAAAGTGGTAACCACAAGCATGCACGCTGACACCCTCCGAAGCACTGACAGACCCACTCTATCAACACCAAGAATGAGGAATAACAAGACTTGTCAGGGGCAGAGAGGACCCACCCCTGCTGTATAAATGCATTACACACAGCACCAGTCTCTGGGGAGTTTAATCAATCTCCTTTCTCTGTCAAATAAATGTCACTTTAGACTTTAGCCTTAGCATCCTTTGGAGGATTCTGCTCCCTTACATATATTTGCAACTAGCTTCTAGGAATGTGAGTGGAAGCCACACGCAAGCAAAAGAGCCATGGGAACCTCCTTTCTGTGCAAATGATTGCAACACAAGAAATACCTCAGAGTGTGAAGGAGTCGGTGAAGACAGTATGCTGTGAATAAGGGACAGTGTTCACCAGAGAGTGAGAAGCAGCTGGAAGGATGCTGATAATATTTATCACGTGAGGTAACTGCCACTACCTGTAGCATCTCTTGGGTGGTGTCTCAGGTAGTGACTTTGATTATTTGGGTTCGTGGCCCCAGAATCTCTTTCAAGCAGCTCAAGGTGAAATTTATCCAAACCAACTCAGTGCAGCCTGATTTGGGCTTTAAATTATAAATGTTCTCTCTTTTCATCTGAAATCAAGTTGTTGGTTTTTTTTTTCTCCCCAAATGACTTTCCATCTTTTCTAAAAAAAGAATGGTACCTTCTATAAACCTCCTGGCACATGATTTCTCTCTCTCTCTTTTTTTTTTCTGGACTTTACTATTTCACACACAATTTTAGCCTAAATAACTAAAGTTTTGTACCTCAGTCTTGTACCTCCTGTAAAAGGATATTAGAAATTTTGTCCAAAAAATGAAAGCTCTGATCTAGAAGTTGAAATTAAAAACTATTGGGCCTAGGGATGGGTGTATAACTGAAGAATAAATAATTGTCCATTGATTGACAGTGGAGCAAAAGCCCAACTGTGGCTGGTGTCTGGCTGGAGAATGTAAGCTGTAGTTTACAAGAGCAGTGACTTTTGCAAACAGCAGCCGTGGCTGAGTCAAAGGAAGTCTTCATAGAAGTCCAGTGCCTTGGGCTGCTGGTCTTTTCAGCCCCCTCATGATGGCAACTACTACTACCACCAACAGCATTGACTCCAAACACAAAAGAAGCTAATACACACTGAAGAAGCACTGGAAACCACAATGTCAACTGGAGAACATGCCAATAAAGACCCAAATTTCCCAAATCTGGTGCTTTTTTGAAAAGTAAAAAAACCACTTTTACTTACATAAAGAGAAGGAGCAGGCCACAGAATGACGGTCAAGGAACTGAAAATCAAAGAGAAAACAAGGAATTAAAAATAAACCCAGTGATACTGTGGAGAGAAGGAAAGCAAATCTAAGCTTAGACAGGACTAACTGCTCCTAAAGCATGAGCAGTAAGAGCCCATTTTGTCACCTGGAGCCCAAGAAAGAGGAGATTCAGCCTCATAAAATTTCCAAAGGTGTGACCTGCTGCTATCTGACCAATACAGAAGGAGTGCCAACCTCTTTCTTTGTCAACTTCATTCTGATCGAAATCATATGAGCATTATCTAGAGCTGTGCTGTTCAATACAGTAGCCACTAGCCACATCATCTACCTATTTAAATTTAAAATATTTAAAATTTTAGTTCCTCAGTCTACTAGTCACATTCCCAGTGCTCCACAGCCACCTGTGGCTAGTGGCTGTCTTACAGATAGAACGTTTCTATCATTGCATAAATATCTATTGGGCAGTACTGATGAGAATAGATAAAAGCTTTACTATGTAGTGCATGACAGATCTTAGCTAATTTTGACGAAGATGAGTGAAACTGATAAACTTTGCTTCTTTTAAGGGTAGATTTAGTATGTTTAATGCCCAGAAGATACTCCGGGCAAATTCAAAGCCTCCATGTATTGTCAATTGTTAGCTGAGGACTGCTACTGCCTTGTCTACCCTGTCTCACCAGCCTAAGAGTGTCCCCTCTGACAAAATGATTTTAAACGAAAGCATTTGTCCCCCAAAATGCATTTCTAATAATGAAAACTTCAGGTTTGGGGGGAGTTGACCTTAACAGTTTCTCATTCTATATTTCAAGTCTGATAATTCTCCTTTGTAATCTTCAACACACAAGCCAAATTAGCGATTATGGAACTGGCCTGTTTGCCACTGTTTTGATAGCTTTTCTTACAGAAGAATAAAACTGAAGTAACAGAAGATCCAAGAGAAATTAATAAACCAAACAAGGATGCTGAGAAGACAAAGCAGGTCTCCCTACCCCACCCAACTCAAATATGTCAAGGACTGAACATACACTGATTGAATTCTTGTCTCTCTGACACCATGATTTTAACCACTTCACATATGGCCTTCAGAAATATGAAAAACAAACTGTATTAAAAGAAATCAAGTAGAAGGACCTGACTAAAGCATAGAATAAGGCTAAAGTAGAAAACTGGCAATTAGAGACTTCACTTCTCAGCAAGTTTTCTGGGAAAATGCCCCATCATAGAGTTTCCTCCAAAGAAAAAGTTTTTCCTTTTATGGACAAGGTGAAACCCTGTTCCATGAACATGCAGGAGTGAAGTATGGTGTTCCCCTCTTTGGATAAGAAGAGTTAAGATGAAAACCTGCAGCCTGGACCATAATGTACGCCAACACAAGAGAGGCTGGAGGTCTCTGATGTTTTTAAATTGTTTCACAAAATCGATGAGCTTAATGAAAATTTTAAGCAAGATAATTAACTTATGTATGATTCATTGAAAGTACACACAAACTTGAAATACGTACATAAAAAAAAAAAAAGACCAACTAGTCTCAACGACTTTAAAGCACTAAGTTTTGCTACATTCTAGTCCCTTCCACAAGCTAGGATCCTAGACCACTTCACTGGTGCATTTTTAAAAGCTTATTCCTTCCTTCCTTTCTTCTTTTCTTCCTTCCTTCCTTCCCGCTCTCCTCCCTTTTTTCCCTCCCTCCTCCAACCTTTTTGAGCTTGCTTTCTTTCCCAACCCTTGAGAAAATGGAGAAAAATATGATTAGTGGTTATCTATGCAATATGCTCACGTATTTTTCTGTTGCATGTTATAAACCCAGTAAGTCTCAATAATAATTATGCTCTTCGTGAACTATACTTAGTAGTTATGCTCTTATATCTAAGAGCATAACTTTCTTTTCTAGGAAAGGAGTATTTATTCATAAAAGTTAATCAAAGTTAAATTTTTGATGTGATCAAAAGAGATCGATGTAAACTGTATCCAGATTGATTAATACATCCAAGGTCTGGAATGAAAAGCTATCTTTCCTGGATGTCAAATGACACACAGGCTGTCAATGACAGGAATCCAAGATGGAGAGAAAAATCACAGTGTGTATGTCACAGTCTAAGACAAATTAAAGCCAAGTTAAATTGAAGATTTTATTGGATATAATTGTTGTCTTTATGTATTAATGAAAAACAATACTATCTGTCCCAAATTTAATACTAAGGCTAAAAATTTAATCTCAGAGTTCTTATACAATTTATAAACATTCATAAATGTCAAAAGGCCCCGTTTCTTGACTGAATTACAATCTGCTATGCAATTTTGAAAATATGTATTAATCTACATGGGTTTATTTTTGTTCAGTTCAAATTGTTATTTTATTGATATGTGCCCTTTCTGCCTAAGTGATATTCACCTTGTATGTCTGTAAATTGTTTTCATCTGAAATGCAAAGAATTATCTATAATAGTTTTGCATAAGCTTAAAAACATTTTCATTAAGGATGCTGGGTTCAAAGCACAAATATCTAGCCAAGAATATAGAACTATAAAGCCCCAAATGAATCAAGACCTTAAAACCTGGTGGGGGAGGCAAGAGTAGAGAGGGGGAGAAGGGGTGATTTGTAGTGAAGTCTAGTTTTAGTTTTGTGATTTCTGAGTAGAAATTATTATATAGTATCAATCTCCAAGGAACTAAAAGTATTATTAACTGTAACTTAAAGATTAGTCCATTCCGATTTCCATTTATGTTCTACGGCAATGGTTCCCAACATTTGAGGTGACACAGATCCCTGTGAGAATTTCTCTTCCCAGAAATTCTTCAAAAACACCAAGTTTCAAGCATCTCCCAAACTCCATGAAGGTCTTCCAAGAATTCCAGGTTAGTAACCATTGGTCTAAGGGGAGAGGGGAGAAAATGCTCTTTCAGTCCCCCTACTCATCACCTCTAGGATGTTTTAACAAGTCGCTATAAAGTTAAAGCCAGGAGTAAATGAAATGTATAGAAAATGGATCTCTACATGGGTGAGTGTGTGTCACCAGAGACACACAGACTCCTTTACAGGACTTCCAGACTCTGACTTTCCAAGTCCCTTATAACTTTTTTTTAAAAAAAGTCCATAGAGCCTTAGGAACAATGAGGCAGAGGAATAGTGAGCAGAGAAATGATAATAAGAGTTACTATTCACTGAGTACTTTCTGTGGTTCCAGGCATCTTAAGTAAATGCTTCTTAAATTTGAATATGGGTATACCCAGGGAGGTGGAGCAGTATGACAAGAGTGTGCAAAGCCACAAAATAAATAATAAAGACACGGCTGTCTCTTTAGAGGGTCAGTTGTCTTTGTGACTAAGTAATTTAAACTCTTATTTGTATATGTGCTCATCTATCCAATAACTATATCTTGGACATTATAGAAAAAAGAATAGATCCTGTTCTCTTCCTCATGGAACTTCCAGTTTAGTGAAACAAACAAGGATAAATTGAGGGGTAGAATGCAAAATGTGTACGTATTTTTTAGGGTGAAACCTGAGACCTCACTGAAAAGCCTCATTTGCAGCAGACTGTTTCAGGTGATGTCCAGGCACCCCGAATATTGGATGCTCACCTTAGCTTGATGATCACCTCCCTGGAAGAGTTTGAAAAGCAGCATTAACAGTATATCATTTAATCCTGACTACAAGAGTAAATACTATTACTTCCACTTTACCAGAGGAAAAAGGGAGACTTGAGAAATTAGGAAACTTATCCTAAATCAGACAGCTGCTGGGATCTGAATAAGTCTGTACCATTCTGAGGTCTACATATTTATAACCCTTAAGTTCCAGTACCTCTAGGTGTTTCCCACTTTATGTTTGCCCTTGAAGTCTGGCCTCATTAAGAATTTTGTAGGCTAGTTTAAGTTTCTCCTTTGGAAGGAGACAGTTTTGGCTTGATTTGCATTCTAAATATTTCAGGGTGGTAAGGGAAAGCTACTATTGTACCCATTTTTTGGTGCAGAAGCTGAGACACTTGACAGCTGAGGTACCTGGCTGGGTTAAAAAAGGAGTCTGGGCTGTCAGTCTCTCGTTCCTCTTGACTAACTCCAAGCCTAGGCAATGGTACTGTCCAAGGGCTTTTCTGCACGTGGGATTCACACTGGCTGATAAAGAGTGAGAGAAACTTTGCTAAGGGAAAATAATAGTGCAATAAAAAAATGGAAAATAAGTAATCATAACTCACTCACAACAACTGGTTACTTTTAGCATTGTGAATAGAAAAGGGAAAGCTTATTCATCACAAATGAATCAGAAAATTAGAATGTGTCACAGCATTGATGACAGAGCTGAGGAATTCAGATGAACTGAAGTTCAACACTTATCCTTCTATCTGAAGAGGGTAAATGATGTGACAACAGGACAGAAAAGACCTCTTAGACATGCCTTTAATCCATCCAATTTTTTTTTCAACTACTTTCTCTAGCAGTTAGGTGGGTTTATATCTTTGTTTTCTATGGGTAGAGATAACATTTTAACATCCTTTTAATGTTCTAGAAGTATTATGTTAATTAATTCTTATGTGGGAGTCATTCCAAATAGTAGGATGAAGATTTTTACCTTACTGATTTTCCTAATACCTTTCTGGCTTCCAGTGTTTTCAAAGGATGAGGCCCTATTGGGTTTTTAGATTCATATGTCTCAGAATATGTGCCAGCTTCATAGGTTCCTGTCAATTGATATTCCATCTTCACTCTGGATACATGATTTCCTTTATCTGACAGATTCAAGAAATTTTATGCTAGATATAATGACATTTCATTCACCCTGAATTTGGAGGTTTTTAATTCTCTATTTTCTACCTGGCAAAAGATTTATAAGTTAAAGTCAGATGGAAGGCTTATTCAGATGTGCATACAAAACATGCTCAATTTCCCATTAGGTACTTTGGGGTCTCCTGCAAGTTTCTTGAAGTGTCTTCATTCCTTTGGTCAGTCTTAAGGAGACTGACTATAAATGCCATAGATGGTCATTTATATCTTGGGGTCTGCTTTTCAAGACCATCTTGAGAAGAACAGCAGGGAAATCACAATGATGCCTTACCTTTCCTTAATATGCTATGATAACACAGAATGATGTCTGTCTTCAAAAACCGAGATGATGAAATCATGATCAATAAAAAGAGAGAATTCAAAAACTAAAGTTCAGCAATTAGGTATGGGATTGTTTCTGAGCCTGAGACATTGCTGAGATACAACTTGACACTCTACCCCATCCCATACAAATCCTCTTGAGTCTTCCTGATTCTCACAGGTATAAAGCCTGAGAAATAAAAATGAAGTAAAAGCAGTAAGGCTGGGAGGGGTGGCAGGGTAGGGTGGGAGGTAGTATCAGGAACTGAATTTGTTTAATATATTTAGGATGATTTCTTACAGCTCCTAAAACAGACTTAATTTGATGGCATGATGACATTCAGGAGCTCTCTACAATCTTATTCCGAACAACTTTCCTTCCTTTCAAACTCCTAAAGTTATAGCTTTACATGTTCCAAATGGATTGGTGTACAAGACCTTTTATTATAGTACATTAATATCTTTTAGGGGATGCTGAAAAGGTCTGGTATTGTTATCATGTGGTCCAATCAAGTAGAAACACTTGGTCATAATGCTGCTCACAGCTTATTATTAATGCCATTTGGTACAAAAAAGTTGTGCCTATTATAGGACAAACTCATCCCAAGACTCCTTGGTATATAAACACAGAAAGTAATATGTTAGTGGTACAGAGAGCTTTGGAATAAATATGGGCACAGCAGGAGGAAGAAACATCCAGATCAGTGTGAACAGAAGGCTGTCTTTACTCAAATGGTTCCCTTGAATTTTTTTTAATACAAAGGGAAAAATTACAACACAAAATTTATATCAAAAGATAAAAATTAAGCAGGTACTTTCACCCAATGGTCTGTTAGATACTAAACCAAGAGGACAACGTGGGCACAGCCTGTGTTTTAAAGACTTGATAAAAGCTTTCCATAATACAGATTGGAAAATGTTACTTTTGTCCTTGTCACCACCAACTATTTGCTTAAGAGCAATCTAAGATCTTTCACGATCTGGCCCCAATCCACCTCTCTTGTTTTTTCTCCACCACTGCTTCCTTACGTACTGTAACAGGCTATTTGCCCTCCCTAAACATGCTCAGGACACCTCTGTCCCGGAGCCTTTGCTAACAGTTCACACTAGAATCTCCCAAGCCTAGAACAGTGTCCTAAACACAGCATGACACTCCAATGTTTGTTGAATAAATGCTGTCCATCTATTTTAGGAGACAAAGATGATAGAAAAAAGTTGTTAAATCAGTAAACAAATAGCACCAGAGAGAGGGCAAGGAAAAGTTAATTTTAGTGCATTTTAGAGTGGGGGGCAAAATGAGCCTTTAAGATTAAGAAAACTGATGCTCTTTATTCTTGGGTCTAGCCAATGCTATGAGTCAGTTACTTTTTTGGGAACAAGTTTCAACCTCAAGGTTAAATGAACACAAATGCTCTGTCCATCAGCATATAATGAAAAAGCTGTGGCTATTTCCACATCGGCACAGTGAAATTAAAATATGCAGTGCCTTTCTCAGGGGCATCATGTATGACAGAACTTTTTAAAATAGTCCCCTTTGCCACTCTTGTACAGAAAGAGCTATAGAGATAAAATTAGATGTTTAAAAAACTGGAATAATTTCGCTTAAGAAAGAAAGAGCTGAGGTGTATCTTCATAGTTTTCTGACTAGAAGAGGAGTTGTTATAAAGAGAATAATGATAGGTATTTTTGTCCTAGGGTGAAATGACATTAAACTGTCCAGTGAAGAATTTAAGTTAAGACTTAAGGATGAACATCTTAAATGTACAAGTGGTAAATAATCAAATAGATTGCTCAGAGCTGTTATGAAATTTCTATCTTCACAGTTATTTAAAAGTAGGAAAGATCCTCCTCTATTTCGGATGGAATAAATACAGCTCTGCCTCCAGTCAGGAGGGTGAATTCAATACTTCCCTAGTCTTGTTTTGCTCTATATGACTACAAAATCCTATAACATGCTGACTCCCCAAATTGTACAGAATCACAACACAGTTGAGTAAAATACATTTTATGGTTAGAAGAGGATAAGGCAACACAGAAAGTCTGTAAGTTACTAAATTCAAAATAGTTTATATAGTGCTTATGTATTGATTCAATTTGCCAAGTGTATATTAACTACTCAAATAGAATTGAGCAAAAATATACTTGAATCTACTATGGTTTTAACATAATGGTTAGCTACAGTAAAACATTCTAACAATTAATTCTTTCACGTCCAAGAAATTTAGCTGAATATTTCATAAACCTGTTATGAATATGCATTTAAATTCAATATCCAATTTTTCTTTAAAGTTAGAAAAAAGACCAGAAAATAATGTAAGATTTCACTGTTATTATTCCCAGGACTATCTTCAAAGACATCAGGAGAACCAGTGAACAAATACTTTTAAATGGCCAAAATGGGCTCCATATGACTAAGAATGTAAATCTGATGACAGACTCAGGGAAAGCTCTAACAGGGGTGGCAAGTTCCTGGCTTTCTTATCTATTTACCTTGCAGCTTTGGAGCTCAGCAGAAGTGTCCATTACATACAGCACACAGGATTAGATGAACAGTTCCAATGACCTTGTCTGAACCAAATTCATTTAAAGCAGTTTGCCACATTTCTTAAATAGAAGATGAGCCCTTTCTATCTATGGCCCAGATTTGGACTGGATCACTGAACTATTGCCCAACTCTTATAAGCAAAGCAGTAACATGTACCAATCAACAGGCAGCCCATAGCAGAAGCATCAGGAAGGTCAAAATACACACACATAAGAAATTGGCAGTACATTATAGAAGAAAGCTATTTCTAAAGATGGACTTTGGCTACTAAAGCCTTTGAGTGTTATTCAACCTTTGTTAGGAAAAAAAAATCAGTCCCCATGTAACTTGTAAAGATCTCCTTTAAAAAAAGAGATTGAGACAGAGAAATGTAGTTTTATTTTGCAAACCATTATTTTCATAAGGACACAAATCAAAGATAAACTATGCCAATTTCTTCATAGCTGACTTTTTATAGGATATTATTCTAGTCTTCACTAATGACTTCTGGAGGTTGGTTATTGCTGTGATCAGAAGCTGGGAGGATAGAGGTCTAAGACCTTTCAAGAGAAACATTTTGTTCACTATCAGTACAGAAAATAAAGCCAGCATTAAGCTGACTTTGACCACCTAACTAGGATAATGATTGGTACATGTAGCCATTGCTTATGCTGTTTTGAATGTCAAGAATGAATTGAGGGGCTTCCCTGGTGGCGCAGTGGTTGAGAGTCCGCCTGCCGATGCAGGGGACACGGGTTCGTGCCCCGGTCCGGGAAGATCCCACATGCCACGGAGCGGCTGGGCCCGTGAGCCATGGCCGCTGAGCCTGCGCTCCGCAACGGGAGAGGCCACAACAGTGAGAGTCCCGTGTACCGCAAAAAAAAAAAAAAAAAAAGGAAACAAAAAAGAATGAATTGAGCACACGGGGAGGGGGAAGGGTAAGCTGGGATGAAGTGAGAGAGTAGCAATGACATATGTACACTCCCAAATGTAAAACAGATAGCTAGTGGGAAGCAGTTGCATGGCACAGGGAGATCAACTCGGTGCTTTGTGACCACCTAGAGGGGTGGGATATGGAGGGTGGGAGGGAGACACAAGAGGGAGGGGATATGGGGGATATATGTATACATACAGCTGATTCACTTTGTTATACAGCAGAAACTAACACAACACTGTAAAGCAATTTTACTCCAATAAAGAGGTTAAAAAAAAAATGAATGAACTGAACAGCAAAGGTGTCAAGCTAACCAGCAACTGGAATTTTGAAAGCCTGTGGTACAATAAACTGATAATGTTGTTGTTAGAATTCATAAAACTTACTCCTGGCTCCCTCCCTCCATCCCTTCCTATTTCTACATCCACATCCCTATCATCAGGCAGTTGAAGAAAAAGAAACAAATGTGACCTGGACTGCCTCTTTGGGGACACACTCAGTCAGTCAGCTCTCCAACCTCCTCAGCCCCAACCTGCTCTCAGTTATCTGAAAAGTTAGTAATTTAACTGCTTTTAATACTTCTTCTTAGGGGAACTGTCATTTTCTTATCTGTCTCTACAAGGTCCAAATTCAGGTTTTTCCAAGGTAATGAAGGAGGTATTTGGTGATTATGTGTTTGGGTGTGTGGTGATGGTGGTGGAGGTGGATTCTGCTCTGGACTCTACAGATTGTTCAGCTTTACTTCCCAAGGGCATCACCTGATTCCCCATCTCAAGAAGCAATATTGCCTATAGTTTAACTGCAAATAAAGATACATACATATACACGCATATACCATATATATGTGTGTGTATATATATATTTCCTTTTGGAAGTTATAAACATTGTGGGACTTTCTGTCTATACACTCTGTGAAGTGTTCCTACTGATGTCAGAGTAATTTAGGCAGAAACATAAGAAAACATAAACGGTTTGCTCTGAAACTTTACAAACACGTTCTTTGTTAGTGATTTCCTCGTGGTTAATCTCCATTGGTTCCTGGCTCTTCGGAGCATGTGCTCAAGGAGACTTTTTCACAGTATCTTTCTGCCTCAGACAACCCTGTGGGTGAAATTTACTTATAAATACCTGAATTCTTATATTCACTTATTAATGACCTAGGAATTGAGGATGTTTCCTGTCTGCTCTTTCACCTTCCACTTCATGAAAGGATTAGATTGTAAACAACCTAGAGGAATCTTTCAGGCCAAACCCTGGCTGAGCTGATCTCAGCAGGCAGGGAACCCCTGGCAGCCTGTGAAACACAATTATGAAAACAGAAAGAATTCACCCATATTTTCAGGAAGAAATTGTGTTGTTTCCAAGATGAGACCTAGAAAATAAGGCACATTAAAAGAAACTGAGCAAGACATGAATTTAAAGAGTCAGCAGAGGTAAATTTCAGAAAGTGCCCAATTTGCCAGAGCTCTCCTCAAGCCACAGGTTCATTTTCAGGATCTGACAGTGGCCTGCCCAGATATTTCAAGTGAGGTCCACTCGTCCCTGACAAAAGGGAGTGAGTATTTCTCACCTCCAAAGGCAATCAATTTGTGCCACGGAGTCTGAAGGTTCATGGCTTTCTTTTATTTTTAGAAGTCTGTACATGTGTGGTTCCTCTGTATGAGTTGGTCCTAAGGAAGTGATCCACCCACAACTCTACAGAGCAAATTAACCCCATACTAAGCTTTTTTTTTTTTTCCCCCTCATTTCACACACCTATTCAATGTTTTAAATGACCCAGCAGTAGCATGATCAGATGATTTTTTTTTTTCTTCTCAGTGAGGAAAGCCTGGTGGTGGGAGAGCTGGGACATATCTGCTCTAATTCAAAACAGAAGTGTGGCCCTAAAACATTACCAAATAACATTTTATCAGCAGTGCAGAAATGCTCAAAAATGCTTGAATGAAACCCTTTCATGCTATTTATCCAACTTACTGAAGTTTCTATTTTAAATAACAAATAATACATAATAAATACTGAGGTAGAGAAGTTTGAGCTATATCCAGAAAATTTTTAAAAATCCCATTTTACTGGAAAAAAATGAAAGAGGCCCATAGCCTCCTTCCTCATCTTTAACAGCTTCAAGAGAAGGGCCAATGAGAAGAACGACACAACCCATCCTTTTTCCATTTCAAGGAATAGGCTCATGTTTTTCCAGATTTATTTTTGCCAAAGTGAATGTCTTGAAAACTCTAAGATGATCGCTGTTTTCTAACTTTTCAAAAAAGAAAAGAAAAAAGTGAACATGATGATGGTGGGTGATTTAATGGAATCAGCTTGTCAACATGATGAAACTGAAAAAGCTTTTACAGAATATGTCCACATGCTAAAATAAAAAATCTTTAACATAATGTATATAGTGTAGCGTGATTTTTGTTATGGCAAAAGAAGGGAATATCATTAATTTAGACAGTAAGTGTAAGGTTCTGCTAAAAACTCCACGGATAAATCATAGAAATACATCTTGGCCAGACAAATGGAGCCAGACAAGTTCTAGTTCTTTCAGAAGCTATCAAAAGAGCCATCAGATTTTAAGTCTGTCATCTCTGGTATGTGATAAGAAAAATTCTGAGCTATTTCCCTCAGTTATACTAGAATACAGCTTCAAAATGTTAACGATTTATATATAAATGGACAAGAAAATGACCTCTCCTGAATGTCCCATTTTAGGCAAACTATCAGACCTCTCTCATTCTCAAAAGTAAGTGTGGCAAATTGGCTCATTTTGGTAGGACTTGGCCATAGAACATGCACGTCTTGTGTGAACTTTCAACCTCTCTTTCTTTTGCAGAGTGATTTATGCACACACTATTTGATGCCCAGGAGTTCTGTAATTCTTAGCACAGTAGTCAGTAAGTACAAGGGAAAACCTATCACATTTAAAATTCACGTTTGAAGTGTCTTAAATCCTATGCTTTTGAACTGAAGGCCTTATGAAAGTTCTAAAACACATTCACTACTTCCCCCTAAGCGTCTTATAGGTGTGGCTGCCAACTGAAAGTGTTAGGTTGGTAAAACTGGTTCAATAGGCAAAAAAGAGGGTCCAAATGAGACAGTGCTTTTATTTACACTGGTTGGAAATTTTATATTTGATTTATAGCCCAAATCAAGCTCTTACATCTGTGCCTCTAGCCTTTGGCTGGAACTGCTTCATCTGGTCATCCTGTAGTAGGATTGTTGTTATGGTTTCAAAGACTCCTGCCCATCACTGATGCTAAGGGATTCTAAAGGACTTAACCACAGTTTGCGAGCCCCAATCCCTCACTACCTCTCTAATCTCATTTCTCATCACTTGCATGCACAATTGGTCCAACTGCAATAGAATATGGCTACCTAAGTGGAACAAGAACAGGAATGTGAATGAGGATTGAAATGAATAAATTAAAAACAATCAGTGACTCTATGCCCTTGTGAAAATTCAACTCTCTCATTGGAGAGACACCTGTGTTTGTAACTGAGACTAAGAAAGTGTATGAACTTTCCTTGAGAATTGGTTAGATAAGGGAGAATGTGCAAAGCATTGTCCAGATGGCAGTATGCATTTATTCATTAATTTAACAGAAGTTTTTTCAGAGTCTACTATTAATTACTCTGCTAATTGGACTCCATTCCTGCTCTCAAGGACCTCTACTCTAATGTACACTTTAGAGAGTTTTTATGCCTCCGTTATCACTAACAGGTTACTCGCCCGCTTAGGTAGGTTATCATAAATATAACCACCTACCTATAACACTTCTTGCTCCTTATTCACTCTTTTCAATTGCCCTGTGACAGCCATTAAGCCCTCATCAATAATCTGACCCTTTGTGGCCTATATTATCAACTCAGTTAATGTCAACTTAGATAAGAAACCCTTACCCCACCACCAACTACCTTTTCTTTTTCAAACAGTCAAGAAAATATCATAAATGTCTTCCCAGAACTATTTGTTTGAAATGGGTCCTTACAATCTTATTTAAAACAGCATTTTTTTTCTTTTCTTTTCATTTCCTGAGAAGCATATCTTGAGTTACAGGCAAATTATGAGTCAATGGTCTCCCAGACACAACACTCACTACTCTCTGGGGTAGAACATTTCAGCACCCAGCAGAGAATCCTAATCGTAAATAAGCTCAATCTCAGGAAGGATTTAATGGAGCACATGTCTCTGGTCCCTCTGCTCCTTGTAAGGAGGTCCCCCCTCCATTATATTTCTGACTTTTCTCAACTTAGCTATCTTAGCTCAATTGCAGTGAACATGGTATAAAGAACACTAACTCCTCCTCAACTTGTTAAACTTCTTCTCCCTCAAATGCCTTATAAACAAAAATACAAGAATTTAATGTATGTATAGAGCAGCAAATGTTCTCTCCCTGTTTCTTTTCAGATAGTTTCTTCTTACATAAACAGTGGTGATAGAATTATAAGGGCCACTGCTCTGCCTCCATGTTAATATTCTTATTATCTTGTATGAACAGGAGTGAATGAATATGTACATGACACCAATCAATCCCTTTTTTAAAAATGCAGTTCTCATCTTTTTAAACAGTGGAGGAAAAATTAATGAATTCAACATAGTAGTTTACCTGCTTATATTTTGGACGTTAATAAAGTAAAACCAAATTATTGCCTAAGTTCTTTTCAGACTTACATCAGCCATTAACACTCTCCATGCCAGCACGGGCCAGGGGAAAGTGGAACTAATGGCCCTGGGTCCAAGTCCCTGGAGTCAGCTGGCAAGGGGTCTGGAAGGCTGGAGAGGATGTTAAGCTGCTAGGGCAGGAGATTTTGGCTTGTTGGGTAGATAGGAGATATTCACTGGCAGTGAAATAAATTCTTTCTGTAGCGCACATTGCTAGGGAGAGGTCATCTGGGGGCATTAGGTGACAGGCATATCAAAACCAAACATACAGGTGCTCTGAGGAATCCAAGGAAAAGGGAAATCACTATTTTTTCCATCTCCTCATTGGCTTCCCTTCTTCCCTAGTATGCTTTCTCTTTCCATCACTTCATACTTCTTCTCCCTCCATTCTTCAGGTTTTCCTCTGCCTCTTTCTAACAAAGAAGCATTTAGGAACAATTTTAGGGAATAGTGAGACCAAAAAAAAAAAATTAGAGAAGACAGGATGATATACTGTACATTTATATATACACAAGAAAATACAACCTATATTTGATTGACCAAGAACTAGAAACTGGGAGTTTTGAGATTTAAAAAATTCATGGTATGTCTGGTCATATTAATCTCCAGACCAGCTGGTTTTTAGCATCACTGGAAAGAGCTATAAGAGAATCATGAGCAGGAAAAAAAAACAGGGGAAAATGGAATTGTATAAGGATTCATATTTGTAAGGATAAAGGGAATTTAGAGTTGTCTATTGAAATTCCCCCCAATTCGTCTTTGGACTTATATATGACAATACCAAGAGAAGAAGCTTGGGAATTCTGATTGGGTTTGGGGAACTAGTAAACCCTGTGTGTTGTCAAGCAAATAAAGGATAACCAGAGTATGGCACCTCACAGTGGGTAACATGGGTGGCTTCTCTGCCACCCTGACATATGGAGGTAGGGCCCGCAGGAGCAGAGATGCCTTATGAATTCTAGAGAGACGCTCAGGTTCATCTGACTGCATAGGGAATGAAGGGCTAGCTGCACCGTGTCATCTGTGAGGTACCTAAATGTATCCTGTAACCAAGCGCCGCCATTTTAAGCATTGTCATCTTGAAAAAAATTCTAATACAAAGCTTATGGAAATACTTTATTTGGTCACTGGGTGGGGGAAGATGCTGGGACATATGACAACATTCAACGGCCAAAGACAGGAGGAAGCAAGAAGAAAGAGGAAACCCAGAAAGGGAGAGTGAGTGCCAAAAGAAGGGTGCCAGCTCTGGAGATTCTGTAACCGAATAAACAGAGAATCTTAAAATAAGAGAGATAAAAGAGCATGCTTTGAGGGAAACATCAGTATGCTTTTGGAATCTGAGGCAAAAAGGAAAAATATTTGCCTCTTGTCAATTTTCACCATTGTCCCGTGGAAGGTTCCTCTTTCTTCCACTTTTACATACACAGGTATATTCTTTTCCTAAGGATTAGCCTTCTGTGATAATGGTGGTAATGATGGCAGTCTTAAATTATTGGTAAAGTTGGGAATGAAACTCTGACCTCCAGGCTATGTTTCTGAGTCCAGTCTATGTCCTCCAAAGTGTTCAGTCTACTTTCTGTGATTTCTCTGAGACCAGTGGCAAACAGTATGTGTGGTAGGGGCAGACTTCCTTCTTGGGGTATACATGGCTCCAGAAAATAAATGTCTTCTTACCATGACTTCTTGATTTTCTTTTCTTTTTTTTTTTCTCTTTTCTCCTAGGCTATTAATCTCCAATTTCTTCTCTACCAGTCTGGGCCCTCATGGTTAACTTTAAAGACATCCACCATTAGTTTCCCCATCTATGGCTCTCAATTGTAGCTCGCTAGTTCTTGAGGCCAGAAGAACCCATTCAAGTATGTTTGCCTCAGCTCCCAGGCTGCTGAGCAATGCTGAGGAAAAATTGAAAAACTGGACAGGCTGGTGCCCTTCCAGAGTCCTGGTATCCAACTTGAGCTGGGGTTCTGGAACTACTTTACAATTCTTATATCTTTCCTTAGTCAGTTTCCTTTTTTAATCCCCAGTTTCCATTTATCATTGTAATTAACTCCTTGTAACTTACCTCCTACTCTTTATTCTCAGCTACTGTATTAACCTTGCCTCTTTTTTCACAGAGAAGACAGAAACCATCAAATGGCAGTCCCATCACCATGTTACCTCTGTCAGAACCCAGCCCTAACATCTGAGAGACTTTTTTCTCTGGCACTAATAATCTCCTCCAGAATCTTACTATATCAGTTACTCCTTCTTTCTTCTGTATTTTCCATTTTCCTACTGCATGCCAACATGCTTCAGTTGCCCACATGTCAAACAAACAATAAGAACCATAACAAACTAACAAACAATAAACCATCTTCTGTGGACCCAATCTTTCCCTCTTTTGAACCACTTTCGAGCTTCCTAAACTCCAATTTATTCCTCAGCACAATAAAATCTGGTTTCTCTACCTGTGTTTCCAATTAAACTGCCAAGGTCTCCAAAAACCTCTGAATTGCTAGTTCCTAAGATCTATTCTTCAACCTTCTCGTTTTATTTCTTTCTTTTTAAAGTCAGGTTCATTGATGAATAATTTACATACAATAAAATTCATCCTTTTAGTACTCTTCTACAGTTCAATAGGTTTTGACTTCTGTGTTGGTTCCTTGATGTCTACAAAATAAAATCCGAATGCCTTGGATTCATATAAAATCTCTTCATAATCTCTAGCAGTCTTCCCCATGTAACCCATTGTCTGGTCAGACACCATTTAACAAAATGTACTCTGTACGTTCATGCCTCTGGGACTTTCCTCATGTTTCCTCTCTATAAACACACATGTTTTTGTGTAATATAGTAAACGTTATTAATATCACCACATCGAGTTCCATATAGAATTATAAAACTAGATGCTATTTTGAGAAGTTGATGTTTTCAAAATAGAAAGTAACTTTAAAAATATTACTGAAGATCTCTGCTGTTTTAGTGTTATGGGTTGAATCGTGTCCTCCTCAAATTCATATGTTGAAGTCCTAGCCACTAGTACCACAGAATGTGACTGTATTTGAGAATAGGGCCATTGAAGATATGATTAATAAAGATGAGGCAATCCTGGAGTAGGGTGGGCTGCTAATCCAATATGACTGGTATCCTTTTAAAAGGGGAAGTTTGGACACAGACAAGCACATGAGGAGAATGCCATGTGAAAATGAAGGCAGCGATCAGGGTGATGCTTCTATAAGCTGAGGAACACCCAAGATTGCCAGCGAATCATCAGAAGGTAGGAGAGAAGCATGGAACAGATTCTTCTTCAGAGCCCTTGTAAGGAACCAATCCTACTGACACTTTGATCTTCGGTATTTAGCATCTAGAACTGTGAGACAATAATTTCTGTTATTTAAGCCATCCAGTTTTGTGGCACTTTGTTATGGCAGCCCTAGTAAACTAACACATCTAATAAATAAACATCTTTGAGTATGCTGGAATACTAAGTAGCTCATTCACTCATCAGGTCCTTAATTGATACCTACTATGTGCTAGACACTGCTCTAGGATATGAGGATGCATGGTATATATGAAAAGCTCAAACAATATTTGTTGAATGAATGAATAAGAACTTCATCATGTTACTGTATTTTTTTGAATACTAATAAGCAGTTAATCTATTAATCAACATAGGATTGATTGAATGCCTGCCATTTATTCATTGATCAAATATTTATGGAATACCTACTATGGGTCAAATAACACTCAAGGCACCACGGATAAAGCTATAGATAGGACAAGTTCTCCACTTTCATGGAACTTAAATTCTAATGGAGGGAACAGACATCAAACATGAAAACAAGTGAAAAAATTATGCAATTTTACTCTGTGCCCCTCATTGACAATCACAAGCATTTATTCTGTAAACCCTCTAACTCTTGAACAATGCTCAGGGCAGTACTAATACTTAAAAATATTCCTAAATACCATGCCCTGTTATTTCCCTTACATTCTTGCAATCTACATATAAGCCTGAAATACCCCTAGGGTTAATGACCTTAAGTGGTTGTTTAGACTTTCTGATTTAATAATAGTTTTAGGAGTTTACACATTACTTCAGAGTCTACAAAATAAAGATCAACATGATAAAGTCCAAGAGTGGAGGTAGGGTAATCCACAGGCAGTGCACAGGCTAGAACTGTTTGAGCGGGACATCCCCAAAGCTGGCTTTCTCAGTCAGTCAGTGTCATTCAACACATATTTCTTAAGCACCTCCAGTGTGTCAGCCCCTGTGCTGAAGACAGCAGAACTGTGGGCAGAGCAGGCATGGTACTGACCCCAATGGAGCCTACATTCTAAAGGGAAATACCTGAACAGCTAATTTCACAGTCCATTTCTTAATTATGATTGTGATGAGGCTGTGTGAAGAGAGCTAGAAGAACTCCTGGGTTAGGGGACTTGGCCGTGAGGGGTTCGTGAGAAGCTTCCCTGAGGAAGTGGTACCTCAGTACTGGCTTTGGGGCTGGGGTATGGGTCTTTGTTTGAGCAGGGATCACAAAGTCTTATGTTTCTTCTTCCTCATTTCCTTTCATCCACGTGCACACATTTCAAATACTTAAAAGTATTCTTCAAATACACTAAGAACACCAAAACTAAACACAAGAGAAGGACTCTCCAGAGGAAAGAGGCCAAAAATAGAAGGGAAAAATACCCCTAATCTCACCATTTGTTTTGAAAACACCCAAAAATGATTAAAACACATTATAAACTAAAACATATGAACTAATCACTTGCCAAGTTTCATTTTTAAATCATAGCCATTTTTGAGGTTCCTAAACTGAAAAAGAGTCTTCAATATGAACTTGTGTTTTTCTTTTCTTGGCCCTCAGTTGGCTTGAAGCATTTGCTGTTAAGCTATATGGAGGGAAAGGGATCCAGCTGGTCAGGAACACATGGCATACCTCCCCTAGAAGGGAAGTGCCATGAAATCAGGCCTTTGTCTATTCGTAATTATATCCTTAATACACAGAAGAGTGCCTGGAAGATAGTAGGGACTCAATAAATACCTGCTGAATGGCTAACTGAATGAATATTCTGGGCCTTTGAAGGAATTCTCCAGCTCTCTTTCCTTACCCAGGCCGCATCTTGCTTTAAGCCAGTGGTCCTCGGGCAATTTTTGATCCCACAGGGGACATTTGGCAATGTCTAGAGACATTTTTAAGTGTCAAGACTGGAGAAATTGCTACTGGTATCTAACGGGTAGAGGCCAGAGGTGCTGCTAAACATTCTACAATGCACAGGATAGCTCTGCATAACAAAAATTTATCTTTCCCCAAATCTCAACAGGGCCAAGGCTGTAAAACCCTGCCTTAGGCCCTTTTTACTAGTGGGCTGTACTTGGGAGTATGGTCCTCCATATATTTGGGAGAAGTTCAGTCCTAGAGGAAGCAACCAGATGGATGAAAACTTGTTTCATCCTCATTCCCTTCATGAACTGCCCCCCCCTGGGACTTTTGACCCCACTGGGTCAATATGCAGTTGCTGGAGAAACCACTTGAAAAAGTCTGTCTCTACAATGGTGGGGAATAATTTTTACAGTGTATTGGTAATTTCCCTGAGCTTACCTAAGAATATAGCTTAATTTAAATAAAATTAGCTTGTTTAGAGTCTAGCCATGTGTCCGTAAGAAACAGAATGTCCTCCCCTAATTCAACCAGTTTCTCCATGTCTGATCAGGGTGTGCACACCAGTCTAGCTTTATAATAAATAAGATCAACTTCAAGAATCCCCCAAAACCCTATAATGTGCCTGTAGAGAGACTGGGTTTATAGCATTTCCTCTGCTCCTTTCCTTGCCCTGTGTATTAAAATTGTAGTATCTGATTCCAGTTTCAGTCGGGAAACTTCCATGGTGCCAGAGGAGTACAGGCACCGATTTCCTGCCAATGATGGTTGCTCCAGGAATCTTGGTGTTGTGGCATGTGTCCCAGTTACCATAGAGACCGCATACACTAAGAGTGTAACATTATGATTGGTGGGGAAGATACACTTTGCAGAAGCTTTTTGGAGGGAGAAAGAGAAGATAAGAGAAAGAAACTGAGACTGCCAATAAAGAGGCACAGCAAAGAGAGTTCCTGACCATCACAGATTCTAGAAATTCGGGACCACAGAGATTACAACTACTAATATAAGACCAACATCAACTTTCCCCCAAAGGCTGCCTCCAACAGGAAAATTTCAAGTATGAGGAGAAAGAACTGATATAAGATATTCTAAAACAAAAAAAGTAAATAAATGAACCTACCAAGGTCTAGAGGTGACAAAAGTGGTATGGCAAGAAAACATTTTTAAGTGATTCAAGGCAAGGAAAAAAAAAGAAATCTAAGAGAAAAATAAAATTGAAAGTTACATTCCTGAGGATGGCTGACTTACAGAGAGGCTGGCTGGCAAGGAGTAACTTAAGTTCTGAGTGCCTATGTTTCATGTCCCGAAAGTGGAAAGGAAAAGAATAAAGATGAGTCCCCTCTCATTTTTTAACAAGGGTCTCCTTAAACCTCCCAATGGTTTGACATTATAGCAGATGAATGCACACTGGTCACAGAAAATCTGACAAAAACTCTTAGCAAATACATAAATTAGGGGACATTGTTCACAATGCAAATAGGCTCATTCCATAGTTTCATAAAATAATGAGAGCTTAAAGTGCACTGACAGTGTGTTCTCATGTACATACTAATTCTCTGCATACAATTTTGAGGTATAGTGTTTTTACAGAGATCGAGGCATGTCTGCAATGTAAAGGGTCCAAGTGTTGAATTGTAGATGTTTTTAAATAGAAAGGAAGGCTGGAGATAGGATGTGGGTTGGTGTAGGGGATGAGTGGGAATGAATTTAGGAGAAAACCAGTCTAAGGAAATGTGAGATAAATGATTATGTCCAGGTCCTTGACCTCTAGGTCTATGTCTGGTAATGTTTTATTACACATACTTCAGCCTAATATATCCACTGCCCTGTTTGGAAATCCCTGTTTCCAAATTTTAATTATCATCAATATATTAATAATCTCTGAAATCTACATCTCAAGCCATTAGTTCTCAAGTCTACATCTTGAGCCATTAATTCTGACCTCTAGCCCTCTATATCAAATGACCTACTTGACAATTCCAACTGGATATCACAACATGTCCAAAGCTCAATTATCTTCTCCTTTATAGTTTCTCTCCTTCCTATGTTCTCTGTGTGAGCAAATAGCATCAATATTCACCCATATGCCCAAGGCCCATACCTGGGAATCATCACCCCTCAAATAATCACCAGATTTGTAATTCTAATGTAATTTCTTTTAATAACCAACAGAGGCTTTTGTGCATAGAAAGCAATATTAACAGTTAATTGGGTTTTAAACTATTATGTGTGTGCATGTGTGTACCTATCTATATACACATATACTATTCTGTTTAATAATTGAATAACTTTTTTATAAAATAAGGAAAAATGCTTTCAGAAAGGGTGAGGTTACTAGGCAGAAAATGTGGGACCCCAAACTATTTCAATAGTTGGGACCTCAACTATTCTGGGAAGAATGAGAGTTAGGATCTGATCTGGGAGCACCTTCCAGAATGATTCTTTAGGGTCCCAGTGAACACACCAAATATTCTTATAGTGACTATGATAATGACGGGTTCTAAGTCAACACCCTACAAAGGGAATTTTACAACTCATGTCCTCTGTGTTCAAGTTCCACTCTTATCCAGTTCACTTTCCACTTTATAGCCTTATAAAGGTAGACAGCATTTTGTTTTCTCCATCAATCAGGTTTCTTGACTCTGGTGACCTTTTATTTGATGATGTTTCTCACACTTCTAGGTCTCTTGCTCCCACTGCACCACATTAGCTTAGGCCTCCATTACCTGTCACTTGTAATATGGTAACAGTCCGTTGTACTATGTTCTCTTACATTTCTGAGCCTTTGCACATGTCATTACCTGTGTCTAGCACAGCCATATTCCCTGATAAGCATTTACCAAATGAAAAAAATAAAACGCTGTAGATGTTGCTGCTTTGGGTACTAAACAGAACTAGTGGCCTATCTAATATTCTGGATAAACCTGCACAAAGTGCTCTTACTTTCAAAATTAATTTTGAAGAATGAAAATTTTGCCATGGAGAATCATGGGCCAATGATACAATTTTAAGTTTTGCATCTAATAAAAACATCTGTAAACTCAGAGAAAGAAGCACTCATTTTTTTCTTCAATTCATACAGCAAGTATTTCCTGAACACCCTTTATATACCAGGTACTATTCTAGACACTGAGGATTTCTTAGAATGCAAAACAGACCAAAAAAAACCACACCAAGATACAAAACCCTGCAATCATGGGGCTTATATTCTATGACAAGGGGAAATAAATATGTAAATAAAATATTTATCCAAAGGGAATAATTACTATGAAGAAAAATGAAGCAAAGGAAGGGGGTACAATTTTAAATATGGTTGTTATGAAAGGCCTTACTTAGAAGTGAAAATTGAGCGAAGACCGGAAGACAGTGAGCAAACAAGACTTACCTGGGGAAAGCACTGCAGGCGGTGAGAAAAGCAAGTGCAAAGGCCCCGAGGTGAAATCATGTATGGTAGGTGAGGAAAGCAAGGAGGTCAATGAAGCTTGAGAGGAGTGAGTGAGGGATCAAGCGCTAAATGAGGACACAATTAACTGAGGAAACTGAACGTGTAGGGCCTTATGGACTACTCTAAAGGCTTTGGTTTTTCCTCTGGGTAGACGGGGAGCCATTAGAAAATTCTGAGCACAGGAGAGACATGGTCTGACTTAAATTATTTTACATGCATTACAAAGAATCACTCTGGCTACTGTTTTGAGAATAGACTGTATGTGGCAAGTCCAGAAACAGAAAAGATACAGATAGGAGGCTATTGCAATAATCCAGGTAAGAGATGATAGTAGCTTGAGTCAGGATAGCATGGTGGTGAGGATGAGAAGTGGTAGGATTCTGGATGTATTTTGAAGGTAGAACTGCAGAATTTGTTGATACGTTGGATTTGTGAGATAAAGGGCTGGGAGGGAAATAAATTTTTGACTTGAACAACTCTCAGGATGGAGATGCTAGTTACTACAGAGGTGGCAAAGAATGCCTATTTGTCAGGTAAAACAAGGAATTCCATGTGGGGATGTCACGTTTGTGGTGCTCATTAGACTTCCAGTGGAGATTTTGAGTAGGCAGTTAAATATGTGAGCCTAGAATTCACATATTCTAGGCTAGGGTAAAGGCCTGGACTAGAGATACAAACTTGAACCATAAGCTTAAGTATAAATATTAAGGAAGTGAACAGAGATTAAAACAGAGGTTCAAGGACTGAGCCATAGGATGCTCCAGTGTTTACATGTTGGAAAATGAGAACGTATCAGCCAAGAGGAGTGAGAAGAAATGGCCTGTGAGGTAGGAAAGAAATCAGGTGAGTGTGGGGGACTGAAAGCTAAGGGAAGAACAGGTTTTAGTGGAGAAAGAATAACAAGCCACGCAAACAATGCTGAGAGATCAGGAAAGACTGCAAATTGCTTGATGGATTTAGCAACATGGAAATCACCAATAATCTTAGTGTGAACTGTTTTACCACGTGGGTGGGTGCAAAGCTAATTAGAGAGGGATCAAGAGAGAATTAGAGAATAGGATTATTGGAGAGTGTCTATAGTGAGTACCATGACATTTCTTGAGAAGTTTTGCTATAATGGGAATCAAAGAAATGGGACACTAACTACAGGGAGTGTGGGATCATAAGAAAGTATTTTTTAGGGCGAGAGAAATGACAACATTCTTGCGTGCTGATAGGAAAGATTTGGTAGATAGGGAAAAATTGATCAAGGAAGAGAAAGGGGAGATTTTTCAGGAGCACAGTGGATGAGTGGGTGAGAGGGGCGGGGCATAATGCACACTGAGGGGTAGGTTGAACAGCAGCAGGCAGAGTTTATCCACAGTTACACGAGAGAAAGCAGAGTATGTGGATACAGATGCAGATGGGAGGGTAGGTGTGATGGGGAGTGAGTGTTTGTGCAAGTTCTTTTTTCATTGCTTCTCTTTTCTCAGTGAAGTAGGAAAGAGGGTAATAAGTTGAGAGTAAGGACGGGGAAGGAGGTGTTGGAACTTTGAGAGAGGGAAAGATGAGAAATATTCTCGTAGTGGCATGGGAAAGCGAATGCACAGGGAAGTGTCATGTAATTGCATGGCAGCAGTAAGAGCTTCTCTGAGTGATCATGAGTTTAAAGTGAGAGTCATCAGTTTACCTGTGTGTTTTCCTCCAGCCTCACTCAGCTGGCATACAGGCCTGGAATAGATGGGGAGTTGCGTATGATCGGAGTAGCTGAGATTTGCCAGTTGAGAGGACAGTGAAGCAAGAGAAGATCGAGGAAGTTAAGGGTGTATGCAAAGGAATGATTAAAATCATCGTCCATGGAATCTAGGCTATATAAGGAAGGGCAAATATGAGGGGCTATGGGTAGAATCAATGTATTGGAGGCCCTAGTAGGCTTCAGGGATTGTTGTAATAGAGGGAACAGTGGGATTGGGTTGGAGAGTGGGATGCTTGAAATTGAGGTTATGGAAAATTTGTAATTATTAGTAAGTAAAAGGTCAAAAGTAAAACCACGAGGGCTTCCCTGGTGGCGCAGTGGTTGAGAGTCTGCCTGCCGATGCAGGGGACACGGGTTCGTGCCCCGGTCTGGGAAGATCCCACATGTCACGGAGAGGCTGGGCCCGTGAGCCATGGCCACTGAGCCTGCGTGTCCGGAGCCTGTGCTCCACAACGGGAGAGGCCACAACAGTGAGAGGCCTGTGTACCGCAAAAAAAAAAAAATAATAATAAAACCATGAAAGTGAGTAGATATTGTAGGGTAGAGGACAGATCATGAGAGAATTAAGGAAGTGAGAGGCAAAGTGTTGGAAGGGTTATATATTTAGACACTGAAATGACCGAGCATTGTGATGAGGTAGAAATGAAAAGGGCATTAGTGAGCCAGTGGCTAAAACCCTCAAGAAACTGGAGGTGGCAACCAGAGGTATAGTCGATCACTCCACTGAGAAGGGGTATGGGGACAGTGAGCTTTCCTACCCGCTCCCCAGCTTTTCCCCTCTCTCACTTACCAATCTTCCCAGCTTATATGACTGGCATTAGCAAACTTTTAATTTCCCAGACTAGCTAGCTGTAAATAACCCGTGACTTCCCTTTGTTCTTTCTATCTGAATTACTTCCAAGTCTGAAGAATTTCCACTCTCAAATATTGACTCTCCTTTCTCCCCATTTTGGGCCATCACTACTCTTGCCAATCACTCTTTTTTCTATAACTCAGTTTAATGTTCTTTACGGTATTAATCATCATCAGAAATTATCTTGTTCATTTATTTGTTTGCTTTTTGTTGGAGGGAGGTTCTATTTTCCCTCATTAGAACGTAAGTTCCGGAAGGGGGAAAAGCCTTGACTGTTTTGTGTTTGAAATGTAATATCCCCCTCAATAAATATTTCTAGAATGAATTAATGAATGGACCCCTGTCACATGCTGATGAATCCTAATTTTCTCAGGTTCACACACTGGCCTTACTTTACTTACTACCTCTTTTTACTTCCCCTCCTGCTCAAACCATCCATTTCAGCAGTTAAGGGTATTATACTGCTCCCTCAAACATCCTGTTAATTTCTATCCTGATGATTGCATCATATTTCTCCCCTGCTTTTAATGTCAGCCCCCCCCACACCAATTCTTCAAGGCTCAGCTTGGATCTCATCTCTTGGAATACTTTTCCATGATTACTCTGAGATCTGCTGATTTCTCCCTTCCCCAAAATCCTGCTATGCCTAATAAGGTCAGCTGCCTTATTTTTTTGTAATTGTTTAAGGGGTGTTAGTCTTATCTTTTCACTTTGAACACAGGTTTATTTTTGGCTCAGGGATCTTGACTTACATCTATGGTACACTCCATAAGAATTAACGTAACATAGGACAGATAATGAATGTTCCAAAAAATACCACGGCTTCATTGGATAGTTTCATTGACTTCTATCTTCCTCAACAATCTGACAAACTTGTCTCCTTTCCCACCTTTCATTCTGCTTTTTGCTAAATCTTACTAATCTTCTCGCTGTACCGATATTGTCTTCAGGACCCTCTGTCCGCCACGCAGAGTTCTACACCCTTGCATTGCAATTTCCATAACTAAATCATTGTCTTTGCCATTATTGTTCCTGGAGATTCTTGGCAATTTTAGTATGTTCAGGACATAGCTGCCAAGATCATCTTTCTTCTTGGTTGATTTGAATCTTTCTTTAAAAAGAAATCCTTGCAGTTCTTTTTCATCAAAGTTTATGTATCCCCTTGGGATTTATTTTTCCTTGGCTCCATCGTTGGCCTGGTCCTTCTCTACTTTCTCTAACTGTGTCCCTGCTTCTCACTCGATTTGCCCTTTGTCTCATTTGAAGGAATCGGTTTTCACACCTTCTTTCAAACCACCCAGTATATTTAGAATAGTTTCTCAAATAATATAAAATTTATAATATTTACGAATAAGTGACACAATGCCAAGATATTCTGTCTCTTCTTTCAAATAACATCTGAAGGTGCACCTGTACCACTGAGTTCTATATTTAAGATATTGAATAAGTATCATTCATCCATCTGCTTTCATTCTGTCTTGCATTTTTCAGGACCTGCTTATGAGTTGTATTGTGAGGTCTTTGGGGCTGGGGACTGTCTGGCATAGTTCACAAACTGGCCTTTGCTCTGTATATTCATGTTTCTTTGACAAATAATAAATAATAATAATAGCCCATTGTGCTTTTTTACATTCCATGCATAAGACCCTGGAAAAGGGAAAACTAATAACCAGGGATTATAACAGAAACACTGAAACAAAACTAACCTTTAACCAGGTTTTGCTACAGTAACACAGATTTCTATCGGCCTATATTCTAATAAATAATTACCTACTTAAGTCATTTGTAAATTGCTCCTTTGCCAACATTATGTATCATATCACATGCCTATGTGGTTTTTAGGACAGGGAAAAACAACTAGAACATTACAGCTATGTGGGGGATCAGAGCAAAAGCAGCAAAATAAGAGGTTTACTCTGCTGGGTGCACAGTTTGTAAGAATTAGTCTCACAAGTAGAACTACTTGACAGAATACGTGCCTGCTCTCCCGCTCCCCTCCTCTCCCTCCCCTTCTCTTCGCCACTCCAGATCTCTCCTCAATAACGAAAGACTTTCTTTCTTTTCCTTCTCCTCCTTCTTCTTCTTTTTAAAAAATTCTAGGTGGGAAGTGTACCATTTTGTATGAAAAACCTGTTTTTCCTGTGAGCATAACAAATGCTCTGATTGAAGCTGCTCTATGGGAACGGCTGTGTGTGTAAGGGACAAGGAGGGACTGTGGTAATGGGTGGAGTACCTCCATACTTATCCACAGATGAGCCACATCTAAACTCCAGTTTTCAAATGAAGACAAAAATGTTATACCATTGCCTTGTTACTGCAGTGGCCACTAGATGGCAGGTCCAAAAATCTGATTCGCACGAGGGCAGTTCTTACATAGGACGTAGAGTAATTCTGGCACTTAAGCACCGGTTTATCAATAAGCCTTTGTTGTTTGCCAACACACTGGGTGGATAAGACAATATCCATGTTACTTCACAGGGCTGCAGTGAGAAGGAAGCCCTTTGATATCTAGGTTTGTAGAGCATTGTCATCACATACTCACACATCCAGATACAGCTAGATCTTTAGACTTCTATTAACAGACTTTCTCAGACCTGGTTTTTATAAATGTTCAGTTGTATTTCATTATCTAATGGTCTTCGCAATACCTTGCCATAATCTCAGGGGTATAAAAAGTAGTTGTCTAATCTGCCTCTGTAAGAACACATGGAAAAAAGACTGTCAAACAGGTTGGGGGTATATATAACTGCACTCTGTACCACTTAGCAATACATATTTACCAGTAATTCCAATTTAGTATTTTCTATGTCTATCTCTATATGTCGATGTATATCTATATTTAATATACCAGAGGCTAGCTATATATTCATGTAAATTGTTTTGGAAAAGAGAATGTTTGCATATAAAAGATCTACCACTTAATAGGAAAAACAATTAAGCTCTATGATTGAAATGGATATGAGTAAATTTAGAACAAATTCTTTGCTGTACCCAGTGTCATTTCCATTTTCCTGCACTGAGATGGAATATTTCTAGAAGTGGATCTTATGATACTATAAAAGAAGTCATTCTTAGGCCGGTTATTCTGAAGATAGAGTTCATTTCTCCCTTCATGATATTTTTCATGATACTAGATTATCCTGATATAAGTGATTTGACTACCTGGACATTGAGTACTTTTCTTTACCTTTTAATTAAAGAGCTGATCTTATGATTTTTAAAAGTAAAGAATCTCAAGTTCTGAGATAATTTATCCTTCTCACTTGAGAAAATATGTTCTAAAGTCAAATTTATTTTTGTACAAAAGTTGTGGCATGCATTTTGATATACATTTAAGCATCCATGCCAATTAAAATTCTGTAACAATGAATGCAACACAAACTCAATTATAGCCATACAACTCACTCATCGTTCACCTTTTGTTCCCTCTTTCTTTTAAAATTTAGGTAAAAGAATAATTGTAAACACATTGATTTCATCTACCCTTGCTCTGTATATTTGGACGGTTAAATGTCTACATGAGACATGTGAAGAAGAGGACATATATGCTGGTCTTCAGACTAAGAAAGAAGCTTTTCTTTTTCATAAGGAATAAATGTGGACTATACTGATTACAGAAGAGATTTTACATCAGCACTAGCTGACTTCCTTTCGTTTGGCAGTAGAATTTAAATACGATGACAGAAACAATTTATGATGAAGCTCCATGGTTATTTCTACATAATTGTGGTGAATGGAATTTAACCTCCTTTTTTCACCCCACCAAAAATGCTAAAGCTTGTGCCTCCCTCACAGAAAAAGCACTGGAATGGAAGCTGAGGCCTGAGCTCTACCCTGGTTTTGACAGTGCTTCACGGGGTGAGATCCAGAGGGTAAGGCCTCCCCGGGCTCCTCTTCTTCGCCTCTGAAATGAGGCTTTAAGGAGAAAGTCTGTGATCCTTCTCTGCTTTAACATTCAATAGCCAGTGAAGTAAATTACCATGCTTTGCAGATTTTTTTTTTCTCAGAAATAGACTAATTTTCTCAGATGAGAGAACAATGCTGTTAAGGAGTTTGTATTGAAAGCTAACATATCCCAACCAACATTGTGGACCTGACTCATGGAGGGGAAGCTGGAATTGCTTCTTCCTTCGACACCTCCTTTCCCCTTTCTGCATCACTCTTCCACGGACTCCCCCATTGTCTGTAAGTCTAGGTCCTACCCCAGAGGCCCTCCCTGACCCTTAGGCAGTCACTGGCTAATTATTCAAAAAACCCTTTACTTTTCCTCTTAGATATAAAACCAAACTCCATTTCCCAGCCCTCCCTGAAGACAGCTACAGCCTTGTGACCAAATTCTGGCCAGCGGGATGTCGGCAGAAGTGACATGTGCTGCTCCAGGGCTAACCCATAAAAGTTCCTTTGCAATTATTGCTCTCTCCCTTCACCAGTCTTCTGACTGGATGTCACACCCAAGGTGACCTTGGAAGCTACATGCTGAAGATGACAGAGCTTCGGCCAACCTGGATCCCTGACCAGTCTTTACTTGAGCAACAGATAAACTTCTATATTAGGCCACTGAGACCTGGAGGTTTATGCATTATAGAAACTAATATTACCTTAACTAAGAAGCCCTCTAAACCAGAGATTGGCTCTCCCTCCAAGACATTTTATTTATGTCTCTTTGAACATGTTTTCACCTTGTAATGGATTCTTCATACTGATATGTAAGATCTTTGAGGACAGTATGTGTTTTATTCATTTCCTCATCCTCCACAGATCTCTAGCTAGTTGAATAAATGCTGAATAGAACACGACTAGTTTGGAAATTGCAGACGGTGGTAAAAGAAGTTTTGATTAAAAAAAAAATCCTAGCTTTTTTCTTGTCCTATTTGTGTGGAAGGCAGGGATGATCAGCTTTTTCAGAGTGGAAATGTTATATTGTGACAACCGTAGCCATTTAATATATTTTGTGTACTGCCTTCCTAATAACCATGCTCCTAAAATAAAGTGCAAATTAAATATTTTGAAAAATTTAAAAAAATACCAAAGAGGGGGATAAGTGAAGAGATAAATTGAGAAATGTGAGAACTAAGGGATTAAAAAAAAAATGTCTGGAGTTACAGGGGGCTTCTACTAGCCCTATCACCTATGAAATTATAGCTATAAACTATTATCTCAAATAATACCTTACTCTCAGTGTTAGTATTGACCTCTTTTGAGCCAAATTCCTTGGACATTTTCTGTTTTATTTGTAGTTGGCTTCACCACAGCCCCTCCCTAAAACACTTCACCCTTGGTTTCCTCAATACTGGCCGGATTCTCTCATTCTCTGTCTCTGACTGTCCTTTCTCATCTTTTCTTTGGCTCTCTTTCTTATCTACTCTTTAAGTATTAGAATTTTCTAGTATTCTGGTCTGGGTCTTTTCCTCACAACTTGTCCTTGAGCCATCTCACCCAGTCTCATGGTTTCACCGACCACTTCCTAACAAGTAACTCCCGAATATCTCCGGCCCAGCACTCACTTTCTCTGGAGCTTCGGACCTGTATTGTCTATGGTGTGCTGGACAGTTTAAGACAATTTAAACATCTTGCAGCAACCTTGAGTACGAGTCCCAAAACAAACCTATTCTTCCTCCTCCTGTGCGCCCTCTCTCGGTAAACTACATCGAGTTAGACACATTAAACTCTCCTCTGTCCCTGATCCAAGTTAGCTAATTAAATTCTAAATCCTAAAGTGTTTATACAGTCTTTTTGAGATTTTTAACCTAAGTTTGAGGACTAGAGAAGTGAAGGCAGATTAAAAATAGTACTTCTTTTAACTCAATGTCAGAGACCTACCGCTATGAATTTCTTCACACAAACATATAAAAAAGGCAAGAAGTACAGAATGACACAAAGGAGATTTTCATACCCTTCCATCATAGCCAAGTTACTCTGTAAACCAGCAGAGAATCATGAGAGCTGTTCTGAGAGTGAACATTCTCACATTCTGTTTCTTAAATTGGGACTGCTTTGAAGCAAAATTGAATCAATGGAAAGAAAGGATTTTTGCAGAGGTGACAGGAGCTTTGCTCACTGCTGTTCCTTCCATAACCTCTGCAGAAGAAAAGTTTATGAAATGTCCCTAATGTCTAAACCTACAGAAATTTTAGACCTGTGGCTTTCATTCCTTCCTGGGTGTAATTGTAAGGGCTTGTATTGATTTTAAGAGTTTTATTTTCCACTGACATTCAAATGAGACTTCCCCCTCATCTAATCAGTTGCTTTGATTTCTTTGCCTTAAAATTCATTCTTCAGTGTTTTGTACAATTTTTCAACATTAATAATAACATCCTATAGCAACTGTGGTCCTTTTTCTTCCCCTGGTGATATATTTATCATCTATTACACAAACTCCTCCTTGCTTCCTCCTTTGCCCCACCAGCTCTAACACCTTAAATTTTCATTTGACATACTGCTTACCTAAATTATTTCATGTGTGTTCCCATCCATGGAAATTCATTTTTGTGTGACATAAATCCTTACCCTATTCTATTTCACAGTAATAAAACTTTATACTGAATTGCCAAAGAGACAGGTAACCAACCACACAGTTTAAATTAAGTGCAAGATACACATGTTTGAATATTCTTCTCTCTGTCTAAGATGTATAGAGACAGGTCCTGTTTGTGTCTGAGCACTCTGTCATGTTACTCAAACTGCTGGAGTTAAACCACGTAAGAACAGTTTTCTCACTTTGAGTCAAAAGTAACTGCTGCTATGAAAAAATAAAAAGCATAGTAATGAAATCATATGTGCATTAAAAAAAAATCTCTTCTAAATAATGGTTATGATTGGGTACAGTCTACGAAGGAAGCAGCTCCTGACTTGAGCACATGCCAGTGAGATTAAAACTCATCCAGGGTTGGCATTCTCATTGATTGTTGTCCCTTAGCACTTTCAGTGGTTTCCAGTCTTCGTCCATGCTAACCTTTGCTAGTTGTTGTAGCCATGGTAAATATCCTGTTTATTGGATTTTATTAGGATTTAAAATTTTGACATTTGGAAAAAGCACAATCCTTCTTTTCCATCCTGTCGCTTTTAAAGTTTAAGTGTCCAGGCTTTTTCCAATTTTAAGTTTCTCTCTCCTAGCTTCAGAAAATTACAATTTTGGAAAGTCACAATTATATTGCTAGTTTGTGGCCAGAACATTATCAATTCCATATAACAAAATTTTAGTCTGAGGCATGATTCATAAAACTTAAGCACCAAAGTTTACTTCTGTTCCAGTTACTTGGCATTTTTGGTGAAACGAGTTTTGGTCTGAATCACCCATTTAACTATGTTGATTCTCTACCACTTTTGGTGATATAATAGTTATAATGCTAGATATCTGCATAGCACTGTAAAGTTTTCAAAGTGCTGCCATATACACAGTTCTTACTTGACACGTTGTATTATAAGCAATCAGATATTACAGCCATTTTATAGATAAAGAAACACAGGAACAGAGAGTATTACTCTGGATCACACATGGTTAGCAGCAAGGCCAGAACAAACTTCTATTCCAGGGTTCTTTCCACTATATCACATTATTATTGTTTTTATTATTTACTTATCATTGCATACTTATTACTGCTTTTCAAATATCCGATCATCACATCCTTCTCTGCACTGCACTAATATTGTAACCCTATTGTATTTGATCTCTTTACTAGGTTGTACCCACCCTTCCAGTTCCCTACAGCCCTCACTAGACTGTGAGCTACTCCAGGACAATGTTTCATCCATGTTTGTATCTCTAGCCCCTGGTGAGATCCTACCATGTGTTTGCCAAGTGACTGTGAGGTAAATATTCACCTTCTCTTAGTTGTAAACTGTTTTCAACCCACGATTTTTAAAAATATGATATAAAGGTTAGTATTATCTAAGAGGAAGGCATTTCATCCATGTCACAAGTAGGAGAATGGAAAAATCAAGAGAGTGAATGTGGTTTATTTGAGAGTATCGGTGAGTCAGTGACAGACATAGGAAACAAAAACAACCCAGGGGTCTTCATGCTCAGGCTACATCTCTACCACCACAGCCAAACTTACTGGGACCAGACAGACTGTGGGGACTGTGTAAGCAGCGTGAACAGCATTTCCACATCCCTTGGGCAGGCTATTATTGTTGCAAAGAACTGTGGCAAACTGGACATTTTGTTCCCTTCTAATTTATCTGTGTTCCTGTAGCCTTGTCTCCACTTCTAAACACTAATCACTTCTCTAGGTGAGCTTAAGTACCTAATTATTAAGAGCCCTCCAAATTTCTAGTGCCATCTTCAATACAGTTAGTGCCCTTTCTGTCCCATTTGCCCCCTGTGCCTGGTACTGAATCAGTATAGCAAATATCCCTAATGAAGAATCATGACACAGGGTTAAATTTACAAATTAAGCAATTCCTTTAGTTTTTATGTCGATCCCTTTCATCTTTGAATCCCCATCCTCCATTTGCTTAAAATACATCCCACTGTGAAACTCAAAAAAACAATGCTACTATGACAGTGCAAAGAGAAATACTGAAACCTAGGCCATTTTCCAGAGACACGTCTCACCTGTAAGCTCTTGCATATAGCATCAGATAACCTAGTCTTCCAGGGAATGGTAGGACAATACATTAGCAGATTTAATATTAATCTCCAGAATCCCAGATTTATTCCTGTCAGGTTAAGTGCTCTTTTGATTATTATAGCAAAAAATAATACAAAAAATCGATTACAAGCATTAATGGAGGCTTAAAATATTAACTTCCATAGCTTTAACCCAATATCTATAATTAAATGCAGAAAAGCTAAGTTAATGTAATGTTAAGGTTGAGCTTCTAACTGCACAAAAGTCATGAAATTTAAAATTAAGGTTTCTAGTGCCACTGTCTGTTAGTTCTACAACATTCCTCATATGATTTTCTACAATGTATGTTTCATTTAAATGTGTCTGTGATAGAGTTCCTAAGAAAGAATATAAAGTACAATCGATTAGAATTCAACTCTTAGATGTTCTGCTTAGAGTTTTATGTAATCAAAAGTACTGGAAAAGTGCAATTAGTTTAAAATTGCAGTGCCCCATTTGAGTGATTACCATAACCTTGTTTAGGAATTTGTCCATTTTCCCTATAAATTCTTTAACTTTCACTTCTAGCCATCCCCTGGAGAAGAAAAGAGAATTTATGTAAAAACAAAACCAAAACAACCTGTGGGCTGGGACAGTACATATGGGTCTGTTCTTTAAATATATGACAAAAGGTACTCATGTGAAACTACTACTTAAGAGAGTAACTCGGAATATTCAAGTTTATGGGAACATCTAATAGGACAAGCCAAGGCTCCAGAGATGGGTAGATAGGGATTCAAGTCCTTTTAATGCTACTTACTAGCCAAGCTGACTTTGAGCAAATTACCTAACCTCTCTCAGTCTTGTTATCAGAGTAATTATACCTACTTTGTAAGGTAATTGTGAAGATTAAACGAAGTGACATATGTAACACAGGCTTTGCAAAGCTCTCTTGGAATTTATAGCACCATCTCAACTATTATCATTAAAGAATGAATGACCATAATTTAGCCGTCATTTGGTTGTCCACACGTATTTCTGAAACACAGAATAATCATTTAAAATTTAGTCTATTGAAAGGAACATAGATCTGTTATATATATTTTTCATAATAGTTTCCTTAGGATAGGTACATGTCTATGGCTTATTACTGAGCATCCAGATATGTTCAATACATGATGCATCAGGTACATCAGCTAATTCTGAAGGCAGATGGGTGAAACGAATTCTTGGATATTGGGCTGCCATGCTCAATATTTTCTTCAAATGTTATGAAACAGTTGTGTCTAAATAGAGAATATGCTTGAGAAGTTCTAGTCCAACATGCAATTTAGAGAGAAAGTTATAAATCATAAATATAAGGGCTTAAAGCTAAAGTGCCACCTCAACCAAAACAATCATAAAAACTCCTAAGTGCATCCTGGCAGGAATAAAAGCAGCAAAGCCTGTTGTGGATGCTGCAAAGCCCAAGAAGGTAACCAAGTGAGTAAACAGTAAGGCAGGATTATCCTTATTTGGGAGGAATCCATTCCAGACAGGAATTAACGGGGAGGGGGTGAGGGAAGGAGAATGCAGCTTGGGAGGAAGGGCTTTTGCATCTGAAAGCAGCTACGTTACCTTGTGGAATGAAAAGGAAATTTGTTTTTTCCTGTCAACAGTAATCTTGTTTGAGGTCTAGCAGACAGGTACACAAAAGATACATGTGTTCCACCTACTTGGTTTTTCTCCTCTGGCAGTGGGGTATACAGGCAAGGTTCAGGTTAATCAGACCCACTCAGAGTAACATGGCCAAATTCCTTTCAAAAGTATAAATACCGATTCTTCAATAGCTTTATTCAATAGACTGATAATTTATTGCACGGTTCCTGGCACATTCACAGCCAGGATTTGCTCCTGGGTGTACTACAATGCAATAAATGGGTTTAAATGAAAGGTGGGGAGATTTATACTGAAACCATGAATCACAATAGATAATTATTGAAACCCCAAAAATCTCACACACATGTAATGCCCAGAAAAACATACATAACCAATAATTTCTGAATGCTGTTGGCTCTTCCTATGTTAAATCCATGGTATAAATGAGATTTCAAACAGAGGGGAGTAGGTGGATCAATGACCTCAGCATCACATATCATCTCTGACTTTCTGTGATGTGAAGCAAGTTACCTATCTTTTTTGGTACTTCATTTTCTTAACAATTAATAAATTGACTATAAAACCTTTAGCTAATATAAATTCTATTAGAAAATGGTCTGTTTCCAGAAAAAAACAAGGACACTAGCTATCTACACCCAAAGACTTATATTCCCCAAGCTTTTTAACAATATCAGCATATATTTATAACATTACAGTTTATACTTTTAAGACCAAGAAAATAGTTATGGTTTCAATGGTCATAAAGAAAGCAATGGCTATTTTCTGAAAAAGGAAAGACTTTTCTTTCTATGATAGTTTAACTCAAAAACTTTTGAAGTCCTTTTCTTTAAAGATTTTCATACATCATTTTCCTTTGAGAGTAAGCGTGAAAAATCTCAGGAAATAGGTAAATATTGTTCATTTAAACACGTCCCTCCCCACTCCAGGAAGCCTCACAAAGCTAGATGACAAACAAATTGGAGGTACTTCATTAATGCATTCAGCAACGATTAATTGAGCACCTACTATGTCTGACATGAGGCAGTGAACCAGAGGGTCCATAGATAGCATACAACACCATCTCCTAGTACCATGAAGGGAACACTAGTCATAGTTAGGCTTAGTGGTTTTGGTTATGAGGTAAATGAAGTTCAAAACAGTGATCATTTGTTTCATTTCATTAAAAATTTTTGAAATAATTGTTTATTTAGATCATTTAAGTGTTTGTTAACAAATTATCTCCTTGCTAAAATGCTAAGAATTGACAACTAAAGCCACTTTTGAAATAACGAAAACAAACCAATAAAAAACACAGTGATTTGGGGGAAAAATCTATTTTATAAGAAAGGCACATTACCTAAGACCAATACAATTACATGAAGTGTTCTTAAAAACTAGATTTTCAAATGTGTAGGGTTTCTTCCAGCTATGTTGAAAACTCATTCATTCAGTCTGTATTTAATTAGTGTCTAGAACATGGAAGATAGTATCTCTAGGAGCTACTTCTACTCCATCAATATATTTAGAAGAATGACTACCTATTTCATGCAGTTACCATGAAGAAACCCTGTCAGAAAACTAAAATGAAATGGCTCATGAAGTTGATATTTAAATTAACAAGGATTCTGCTCATACCTCTTCTTTCTCCTTGGGATGGCATTATCCATGAGCATCCCTGTATATGAAGGAGGCAAAAACTGCTTTGGATATTTATGCCCCTGGCTAGGCCAGTCAAAAAGGAATATGAACTTGTTACTGGATGCTTCTGTATGACACAGAAGCACAACTTATGGCCTTTTGTACATAACCAAAAGGGCTGCTAGTCTCTTTAGAGCGTTTAGAATAAAAGCCATTTATTCTCTTTTCAGGGTAATCTGAACATCGCCCTTCTCAGAACTTTCTGCTTCCCACATAAACTACCACCTGTGCAACACTTTCTGGTTTGAAAAATGCTTTCACATATGTTGTGTTGTTCAGTTAGAAGGCAGCAGCGTGGGGACTAAAAGAACTGGCTTTGGCACCAGAGAGATCAGGGCGTTTACCAAAGTCACTTACTAGTTGTGTACAATGCGCAAGCTGCTTGGTCACTTTAAGCCTTTTTCTGATTTGTAAATTGGGGATAATAATGCCTACATTGTAGCAAGGTAGAGGTTAGCTATGGTGCAGGTAAAGTGTGATTGTCATCAACAACCCATTGCAGGGACACCAAAGGCTTCTCAATAGTCTGCTTCTCTTTATCAGGCTGGAGGAAGGGGGTCTACACCATTACTTAAGAGTATACATAATCCAAGCCTCTAGTTAAAGTAATGGTCTCTTCAAATCTTTGATCTGAACCATCTTCATAAAACGTTTCTTTCATTCACGGCCAAAACAGGCCTTTCCATATACTCTCAGAGAGAGAGCCCTTCTTTGGGAGCGAGAGATAAAATTTAATTCTACATCTTTTTTAACCCTGAAACTATGTTCCCTGAAGCAATCCATGTGCTGCCATCAGATTTTATTAGGTGGGCTAAAATAGAGTCAGAAGGAGATTTTCTTACATAATAGCTGTCCCCATGAGACCTTCGGAGAGTCAAAGTTTTCTAATGAAGAATTTTTGAGATCCATAAGTACAGGAAAAATCTTGATGACCTCTCTTGCTTACTGATTCATTGATAATTCTCAAGCATTGGGCTGGCACAACTAGAGTAAAATTTTGCACAGTGTAAAGTGGTGGGTGTGGATGTTTTTGGAGCCAGTCAGTCTCTGGCAGCTGACTGAATCACACTTGTGCTTTCCTGCCCACTTACATCTTCAGAGAGCAGCCTGGGTGGGGATGCTCATCAGATGTGCTCATTTAAGGACAAACCCATTTGAATATTATAACAACATTTGGCAAACTTCCTCTACCGAATGGTGAACCTGGCCCACTGCCTCTGAGAACTATCGCTTGGCTGGGAAACTTAGGTCCTTTGATGTTCTTCACATGGTAGACCATATTCAAGGCCTCCCAACTAAACACCCTCTGTAAGAGTCCTGCTCCTCAAACATTTTCAAGTTCCTGGTCTGGACCAGTGGGTTACAGATATGCAGTGAGTCCTTTTGCAACATACGGCTATTTTTAATCATGTCTGGAGAATCCAAATGTCTTATTGAGATCTAGTGGCCACATACTTCATTAGGAAGTCAGAAACTGTCTACTGAAGAAGTTCTATGTGGAGAACTTAGAACTTAAGTTCTTAAGAACTGCACCATACTTAAGGCAATACTCTCTATTCCCTCAAGATGTCTGTAGTCTTGCTGGGAATCTGAGAACAACAAAACCTGTTCAGGCAAAACTACTTAAGACTCCTAGATCAACATACAAGTGAGTACAGACAGGATATATAAAGACTAGGGTAATAGGACAAAAAAGAATTTGGAAGGGAGTGATGGATCTACATATTCTAAAGTGAGCGAGAAGAGCATCACGGAGTGGAGAGAGAGCACGGACAAGGGCATGGAGGTGGGAGAGGGTCAGCCTGTGATGCTTGATGTAGAGAAAGCAGGGCAGTCAGAGCAGGAGGGTCACTGTGGGTGCAAGGAACTGCATGAGGAACTGACTCATCTGGTCATAAAGACTGCCAAGATGGCAACCAAACCCCTGTTCATTCTGCTTTGGGGGAAACAGAAGTTAATGGGGACCTTGGAGCTGGGGAAGAAAGAGAGGCCAAGGAGAATAACTGGTAGTAGAGGAGCTTACAACCAGATGAGGAATTTGGATTTTAATCTAGAGGTAGAAAAGAAGAAGAGTAGAATCCTAAACCAAGAAATGGGATGAAGAGAATGATGGGTGAGGGCAATTATTTTAGATGCTTAAAGGATTGTTTTCTGAAAACAGCCTGAAGGAAAGGTGGCCTATTTCTAGCAGTTCAGAAAGGAGATGAGGGCCATCTTCTCCAGGCCCACTGGGAGGTCCTGAAAATAAAGAGAATAAAGAGGCCAACTCAAGAGATGTTGTTGGGGGAGAACTGGTAGAATTTAGTGATTGATTAAATGGGAAGTAAAGGGCAAAAGAAGAGAATTTTAAAATGACCATAGTGCCAGAGCTTGAGGAAAGGGTCTCATGGATAGTAATTGGAAAAGAAAGCGGACTCCTGGAGTAGAAGATGCTTTGGGTAGTGATGGGATGTACAAATGATTAGGAGAGTCTGTGTGTGTGTGTGTGTGTGTGTGTGTGTGTGTGTGTGTGTGTGTAAACTATAGACCTGCAGATTTAGAAGACCCCTTTTCCCTAATGTTACATAAGAGCTTACAACTTTCATTCAGTTACCTAATTTTTTAATTAAACAAGTATTTAGGAAGGGCCTACATATGTGTAAGGTTTACAATACAGCTATGTGTAAAGCTTAAAATAAGGAGATATAAAAGTTCCATCACTGAATGGAGGATGGTTTAAACCTGTTTGCAGCATTATTTAAAGGGTACATTTTCATTTTTTTATATTAATTTTCTCTTGTTTGTAATTCTTAGGGCACCGACATAGCACTGCTTTCATCAGCAATAGATGTGCCATCTCGATACAATTTATAATCAAGTAATTTTTATTAGTGTACTTGGATATCTCCTTTTTCTCAAATAGCATTTACGCATTTAAATGAAGCCAGTTGAATAAGATGGCTTTTGGTTAACAGCTGGTTTAAATTTCCACTCAGATCAGTCCTGATCAAAAACCACGTAGTTCGCTGGAAAGATACATGTCTATATGCATATTCTATGCCTCACTCAGGTTTTGGCCTTATGGCCATGGTTTTGGAACTACTATCAATTACATTGTGAACTCCTGCTTGTTTGGGGTTGAGAGGAAAAAGGAAAATTCATACTTATTTTGCACAAAGCACTGTGCAGGAATCCAATGGCTGTAGCCTCTGTTCATCATCAATTCAGGTATGATGGAAACCTGTGGGGAGCTGACCTGCAGTACTGATCTCTTAGATCATCTCCCTTCTCTCATGCAACTGATATCTAAGGAGCTGCAGAGCCCCAGGCTCTCAGTTATTCTCAGAATCGAGTTCACCTATACATATACCAAAAGAAAATCATTTTAAAAACATGGCTGGATTATTTCTTAAACATTAATATAAAGCAAAAAGAGCAAAAGAAATGGATGTAGGAATCTCATTTCATTATATTTATTAGGACCTGAAAACCTACCTTGAAGAAAACTAGTCATGGATAAGAAAATAACTTCTTCACAGTGGTTAAAGAAAAAAGTACCCAAAGAAATAAACAAACATATGAAAGCCTCTTAATATACCAAGGTATTACTATATTTATTTCTGACCTTTGGCTACTGAGAAAATATGAAGGATGACAATTCTATAGCTATTCTATATAATGGCAGATGTTCCTCTTATTCAAGGAAACAAAATCCTTTTATGACATTTTACTAAATGTCTATCCAACCAAAGATCATTTTATGTGTTCATTTTAGATAGTCTTGTTCACCAGTCTTTATAACTTAAAAATAAAACATTGTCTTAAGCAGTCCACCTTGTGTATGAGTGTGTTGAATATTTTCTTTAAGTGTTAATTTTGTAGTACATGATATAGTAGAGTGGGACAATTATATACAACAATTCTTCTGTCAGTCTTATATTTCTACTTCCTTTTCTAAAATATATTTAAATTAATGGCAAAATTCTGTTAAGTGTTCAATGTATACCCTCACTACTGATTTTTTTTTTTTTTTTTCTCAGTATGCGGGCCTCTCACTGTTGTGGCCTCTCCCGCTGCGGAGCACAGGCCCTGGACGCGCAGGCTCTGCGGCACGTCGGATCCTCCCGGACCGGGACATGAACCCATGTCCCCTGCATCGGCAGGCAGACTCTCAACCACTGTGCCACCAGGGAAGCCCCTCACTGCTGATTTTTTCACCATGGTGCCATTACCGGTACCACAATGGCTCCTCATGTCTTAAGTCTATGCAGTACAATCCATTCTCTACTACAGCATCATTTTCTTTTTGTAAATAGAAATTTGGCTTTCACACAGCAATTTCCACTAAACTATAAAAGTGCTAATGATGCCCAATTTAGGACATAAACAACTTACTACTGTCTTCCTCTGAGCCTTTCTCTTTTTTAATTTCTCTAACTCATTACACTAAGAATATTCTTTCTTGGAAAGCTGTGGCAGGATTGATTTCATAACGGGTTACAAGTTGACTTTTTGAAAAAAATGATGCTGACATTAGACTTTTGGTTAACCTAACAGTTAAGAAGTGTACTTTGTACTTGACATTTTTCTTGCTTGGGCAGTTGATTCCAAATATCCTTCTTCTATTTTGCTTTCCTCACTGTGCATCCTCAATTTTCTTTCTATAAAATATCCTTTCTACTTCTATATAACTATATCTTCTTTAATTATTTTTCTCACTTATCACATCTGATCCTATTTTTCTTATGCAATTAAAATATTTCCTGAGTACATTTTAGTTCAGTAGCTGGTTGTATTTACATCACTTATTCCACAGTTTGTTTGATGACTTGCATAAAGCACATACATTTATCAAACTGACTCACATTCACTGTGAATAAACTGAAGTCCAAACTGCAAGTGGATTTGTCTATAGCTTTGTGTAAACATGATGCTGGACAAGACTGCCATTCTTCAGCTCTGTTTCCTTTTCGCTTATGGAGGAAGACTTGAAGACAATAAGTGTGTTGTTTTAGCTTTGTAATTTTTTTTTTTTTTACTTGTCCTTAAGGGCTTACATTCACCCTTTAGGAAGAAATTATAATTTCTTATTTTCTGGTCTCATTCTTTTTTTTTTGGCTGTGTTGCGTTTTTCGTTGTTGTGCACTGGCTTTCGCTAGTTGAGGCGAGCGGGGGCTACTCTGTTGCGGTGAGCAGGCTTCTTGTTGCAGTGGCTTCTCTTGTTGCGGGGCAGGGGCTCTAGGTGCTCAGGCTTCAGTAGTTGCAGCACGCGGGCTCAGCAGTTGTGGCTCGCGGGCTCTAGAGCGCAGGCTCAGTAGTGTGGCACACGGGCTTAGTTGCTCTGCAGCATGTGGGATCCTCCTGGCCCAGGGCTCGAACCCATTTCCCCTGCATTGGCAGGCAGACTCCTAACCACTGTGCCACCAGGGAAGTCCCCTGGTCCCATTCTAGATCTCTTTATTTTCTTCCTGTTTGTGTATTTGTTCTCCATTTTAAAAATCATAATTTATGAGTTGTCTTTTGAATATACAGAGCTTAAGATAAATTTTTCTAAAGGGGATCTGGAATAAAAAATGCCTGAACACATGAAACAAAGGGAGCTTATAGACTCACAAGGATTAAAAATTACTTTCGGGCTTCCCTGGTGGCGCAGTGGTTGAGAGTCTGCCTGCCGATGCAGGGGACCTGGGTTCATGCCCTGGTCCAGGAGGATCCCACATGCCACGGAGCGGCTGGGCCCATGAGCCATGGCTGCTGAGCCTGTGCGTCCGGAGCCTGTGCTCTGCAACGGGAGAGGCCACAACAGTGAGAAGCTCGTGTACCGCAAAAAAAAAAAAAAAAAAAAAAAAAAAAATTACTTTCATTCTCTTTCTAATTTTGAATATAAAGATGCTTTTATTTATAAGTCTGTCCTTTAAGTAGTATGGAAAACTCAAAAAAATTTCCTGTTTACAGTGAAAGAGATTCAATTTGAGTTGTAATATTTATTGAGAATCTACTATGTCCAAGACATTATACCAAGTAAACTTCTTTCACTTAAAGAATTAACATCTAGCAGAAGAATTAGGCTAATACCAGATGATGACACAAATTAAGTTTCATACAAGCACCACCAAAAATTGTGGGGAGAGGAGTCCCTAGGATGAATCAATGACCTTTGCTACAGAGAAAGATGAAGAGAAGTAGGCACGAAGGGTGCATAAAAGTAGTGGACTTTGAGATGGGCCTTAAGGACAGACAACATTTGACAGATGGAAATGAAGAAAGGGGTATATATGCAACTAAATAAAGAAAAGAGTGTTAGATCAAAAGTGGGATATTCAGAAAAAAAGTGCTCTTCTATGGAAACTGTAGATAATATTTCAGATTCTACTCTTACAAATTATTCTAAGCAAAGTTGCCACTCATTATATGGTACCCAATGTAAAATCTTCACCTAGCCTGTAAGGTACATTACTAGTGAGACCAGAAAGGATGTAAGTAGATGTGAGGCTATGACTAGACATACCCTGATTGTGTCCCAGATGTTTCTGTAAACTTCTCAATACGGTCTTTAAAGAAATAAACCTCACAGAACTTTTATTGTTTTAGACCACTTTTAATTCCATAAATAAATGGTAATAACTGCAGCTAAAAACATGGAGATTCCAGATATCTATGTATCTATTTACTATTACAACTTAACTCTATTTCCTTATTATTTTATCTCTAGCTAAAGTTCTCTGGCAACAGACAACAAGGGAAAAGACCTCAAGAGTTATGAAATCTAATCTAAAAAGATGATGGAGTCAAGGACAGTGGCACCTTTTCGAACTTTTTACTTGAATCCTCCTGGTTTTTTTACTTTCCTAAGTCACTCACTACTCCATTCTACTTTACAACCACTGAAATAACAGAAAAGTTACAGAGATTCAGTAAATGTTCCTATGGCCTGTTTCCAAGTAGCCCAACATAAATAGGGGAAATAAAGTCAAAAGAGCTTTTTTTCTGACATGGGTTTCTAAACAATATAATTATGGTTCACTCCATGGTTATGAGCTTTTGGAGCTCCCACAAAAAAGTCTTTGCTGCAGATGTGGCCACTGGCTGTTATACCCGGCAATTTGATCCATGTTTGTTGTTGTTTTAAACACACACACACACACACACACACACACACACACAATCTTCTTGTGTTCAGTAGAGTAGGATGAAGCTCGATACAAAGGTCAGGTATTCCAATATGGTCTCTATTTGCTCATTCATGACCAAGGTGGAAGTTTACACATTTGATGCATGTGAAGATTGTGCCTATTACTCTGTGTTACATTTCTGACCTCAGAATTATTTATTTCAACAACACTATTTTATATAAGCACAAAAAATAAGCCCAAGCTGGACTACTGATGTTGGGTCATTCCAAGAAGTGTCTTCAATGTAGCTTCAAAAATTTACCCTCTTCTCTCTAAATCTAGGTTTATTTCGTGGGACAGTTATATGGTGTCTTGCCAAGAAAGTAACTGAGAGTAATGCCTCATGTTTAATTGGGTATTTAGACTTGAGAAGCAATCCAGTCCAAGACTTTACCATAAGACTGCCAAAGCAACTAGATATCAGTGACAGTAAAAAAGACCTTAAGAACTCCACCATTTTGTTTTCTACATAGATCTAGGATGTGGCACATAAAGTATTAACACTTCATGAGCATAGTAGCTCAATTTTTATCAATTTCTGGTATGTACATTAAGTTATTTTTTAGGAAAAATATAATAAATTGAAGTATAATTTAACTTCCATTTTCCCAAACAGCCTCTTCTTACCATCCTTCCTAATGTATTTCTTTGATCCTTGGCAAATCAGTGAAAGAAATCAGGATTTTGCATTTGATTATGTGTACATTTATTAAAAGCATACTGGGCTTCCCTTTTCTCATGCTATTAGAGATTAACTATAACTTTCCTAACTCAACCTTACTATTAGACTGGTAAAATGTATTAGTTAAAATGAACACCATAAATTCACAGTATAACTTATCTGGTACAAACTACTTGTAGTTTAAAAATGTGCTGTTCAGGACTGAATGCCTCAAATATAATCAGATTTTATTTCTAGAGAAGCAAAGTCTATACTTGTATGTGACCCCATCAGCAACTAACTTTGTCCTAATGGAATTAATACAGTGTGTGAGTTCAGAATTGGGTAGATGAGAAGGGGAAGCGAGAATGAAACTCATTCACTCCCATGCTAGGTTTTGCAAAATAGCTTCCTTATTCCCACAGTGTGACATTTCTTTTCCTTATTTCCAGCACAGTTAAGGTCAGTAGCCCTCAAAATCTTCTACATAGAGATTTATGTTTTTTCCCCTAAAAACATAAAGATGAGCCTGTGATTAAAAAAAAAATGATGTCTCCTGCTAAATTATAGTGTCAGGTGGAACAGTTACCAAGCAAAATTTTGAAGAGTTAGTTATACTTCATGCTACCTTTCTATCTTTGTCTGCTTCACAGATTTGAGGACGGGGGTCACAGCTAGTTTATCCCTTTTGGTTAGAAAGCCTTTCCAGATGAGGTCATCATTTTCATCACTCTGTTTCTTTCTCTCTCACTAGAGTGTCTTTCTAAAGGCAACTGAGGACCTCTTTAGTGAAATATTGAAGGCAGGGAATGCCTAGAATGATTAAAATACACAAAGCTTTCCCATAGCACTTGTCCTTTTTTCTGTAAGGAGATGAGGTAATATATAATCTCCTTCCTATATTACTACCACAAGGGCAATTTGTGGGAGGAAGAGATGGATTTCTGGGAGTAAAATCCTGTTGCATGGCCAGGGCTATTTTCAGAAGGGCTTATCTTCAATACCCTCATTTCAGAATTGGTCTCTTTGCTCAGAGCAGTACCTTGGGCAACACTGAGAACTCCCATCTTTAAGGGAAGATTGAAAGTTATTTCCTTGTTGTTGGAATATCTGATGAAGAAAAAGGAAGATGCAAAAACAAGAGACTCTGCTAATGTAAGGTGATGTGCATGAATAAATGTCAAATCCTTCTGCTGTTTCTCATGTGGTTTGTCTGATATCCCTATTTACTCTTCTGCTCTGCAGTTTCTACCACTGGACAGCCCCCATGTGTAATCTGGACAGACAGCTAGTTTGCTTATATACAAATTAAATAGTCCTCAAGTGCCAGTAGACCTCTGTATCTTTTTAATACCCCAATAACTTCTTCAAGCAGGAACAGTTACAGAGAACCTTACCATAGAACATGGAACTCGCACTAGCCAAAGAAATCACTACATGTGTAAATTAGACTAATCATTACTTCCTTTCTGGATACAGTGCTAGCGTTGCCTCAGAGTTTATGTTGAAATATACATTTTTATGAAATATTTCTCACTGCAGTCGGTATCAGTTTAGGAGTATCAAACATGGATTCCCAGTTCCCGCACACCTGAAAACCAGAGAGAGAGGGAAGAGCTGAAAAGGGTAATAGACAAAGGCCTGGACTTTTCTTAGATTTTAAGAGGCCTATTGTATTTGTAAATTCCTGATTAAAAACCTGACAATTGTCACTGCCAGACTATTCCTGAGCTTCTTCATCATATATTTTTTTTCCTAAAGTTTATCAAAGAACTGAAGGGCTTCCAGAGATGAAAATAAACTTGACAATCATGTTGCAACTCAAACAGATCCTGATTCTTTTCATCACTTTTTAATTCATTGCAGATGGTGTAAATGGGATGTTTTTTGGCTGGCAGGTAATGAGTCTTATTGTAGATAATAGTGATAGACGGGCTCTCACGCATGTTGATGGCCCAGCATCTCAGAAGCTGTATATGACTATCACCTATTGCATGGTAGCACATACAATATTGTGAACAGGATGCAAAGTCAAGTACATTCCCCTCAATAGAAACAATTATTGGTACACCTGAATCTCACTAGTCACATATGAGTTGCACTGATTTCATCCTCACTGTCCACATGGGTAGACAGTCTAAGATGTGATCTAATGTCTACTGCTCTAAAAGGAAAATGTAATCTGTTTAAACATCCAAACACTCCTCTTCCCGGGTCCCGCCATTCATCACAACTGTCAGTGCTTCTGTGGAAGAGTAATGACCCTCAGGCATGGGATAATGCTCCGTGGGGGCCTTATGAATGCCACTGCCAAGCACAGAAATTGATCGGTTTACAGTGGAGCTGGTATGTGCATCATGAAAGACCTGCACTTACTCACTAAATTACAAGCGGCTGTTTACTCCTTATACAATAAAGCCTGGGTTAGGGAGCCACAGATCCTGCTGACTTTAATTGTCCCAAACATGTGAGCACTAGATTTGGGCCCATCAGTGAGATAGATTTAAACAGCTTGAAACTGAAAGTTGGATCAGTCATTCAAAAATGCATTGGGAGATAACATAGGTATTGTTGCCTTCCACTCTTTTTTCTTTTCCTTTTTTATCCTCTCTAGCAATGAAAGGTAACAACATCCCACTATCCAATATAAACACAGTTTAAAAAAAAAAAAACAGAATAAATGTGCCAGTGAAAAGTTAATTCTTTGTTTCCTTCCTGTGGGCTTCCCTCCATTTCTGGATTTGCTCACACATTGTTTCTATAAAGTAGGATAAAGATGAACAGTTACATAGTATGAACTCATGATTTTCAAAATATCTCCCAACAGCTCTATTTCCTCATTTAACCTATATTGACCTTTTCCTTTAAATCCTCCCTACACTCCCAATCTCGTCTACGTTTACTATCAAATCTCCTTGGGAGACAGGCTAACTTGCACTCTATAGACTATTCATACCTTGGTAAATGCTCTATTATTTGAAAGTTTTATTCAAAATATATCTCTTCCTCAGCTCTCAGACTTCCTTTTTAAAGCTGGATATTCTCTTGTGATCTCTCTTTTGATTCTATCTCCCTTAGTTCTAGTAGCAGTACTTTATTTTCAGGGCTTTTAGAATCTAGAAAGTCACCATGTTTTTCATATTTCTTTGATATTATTTCCTAATGTACCTTTAATTTTTAAATTTCCGTCCAATATTTTTCATCAACAACCTCGAGAGTACCAAACATTTTACTGTAGTTTATTTCTCAGTAAATAGGTTTTGGTAGTTCTGTTATTTTATTAGATCATAATATTTTTATGCTTTTCTTTTTTTAAAGGGGTAGAGATAGCCAAAACTGGAAGGAAAATAAAAGATACCTTTCAGAATGTCACATCTATGTTAAGTCACAAAACACTAGTTGGTCTTGCCTTGAAAATTGTTTTCCAATCTGTATGAGTTGAATGGCTCAACATAAATAAATGAAGGAAACTAAATCTTTTACTCACATTGACTCATTCCATTTTAAGAAAATTTACTAAGAAATGAATGGGCCCTTATGAAATCATTACAGTTAGGAGAGCTCTTTCTACTTGAGAATTCTCTGTTCCTTTGGCAGTTCAGGGTTATGTCCAACTTAACTATACTTTTGGTGTTCAAAATATTCTGATTATTAGTATTTCTAATGATGGGACTCAGACACATTCCTGGGAAAAGAGACTTACAATTAGAGAGATCTTAATAATTAACAAAATATACCAATGAGATAATGAAATTGGAAGCTCTCAGTATACTGCCAGGGATGAAATCTTTTTTGAGACTTAGGAATATGCTAGAAGACAATAAAAGAGATCAGATAGTGAACTGAGCAAAGTGACCTTTGATGTAAAGTGTCAGCTAAAAATGTCAATCCAATTCAGGACTGGATACAAAGGGATATTGTGTCGCTGAGCAGAGAGGTATTAAGTTACCTGATTATCTTCTCTGGAAGAATGCATTATGGTTTAGACACTTTTATTACCTGAAAGATGTAGACAAATCAGGAAAGATTAACAACCAGTTTTATTAGGAGGTAGCAGATGAGCTGGTATGAATAGCTCTGGTTGTTAAAAGTTCTGTATTCTCTTTGCAGCTTTGATATGCTCTCGAGTGGGAATAGTCATTCTTGAAATTTAGATAGGATAAATTATATTCTGTTCCCCAGAGAAAGGGCAGTTTGGGAACTGAAGGGAGGGAAGGTTTTAAAACAGCAGAAAGACCTGGGGTGGCAGAAGGGCAGGAAATTCTATTATAAGATTTTCAACTTTAATTAAAACAACAAAACAATAACAGCCATTTGTTAAGCCTTCATTTAAATAAACTCAGTACATTTAGTATGTGCAATATGTCTTTCATATTTAGTACCTAGTTGTTTTTGGTACATGCAATAAGATTATTCCATAATACTACACTACTATGCTCATGTTTCCCTGGAAATATAATTTGCAAGGCTATTCTAGAAACTCTGATTATGAAATTCAATATCACTTTCAGTTAGTTACCCTTAATTCTAGTGCAGTTTTCTCATGTCTTCACACTTACCATGAAGCTGTAACCTCTGGTTTCATAGGAATGTCCTGGTGGAAGAGGCTCCTGCCCCTTGCCTTCTGAATGATTTTCTACATATACTTTCATATATAATTACATATTTTACCAATTAACACTACTTATGAATATCATTGAGAAATGATTCATATAATTTTCTAGTTTATTAGTGAAAATAAGTTGTCCAGAAGCTAACGATAAATTACCAATTTCTACACAGGCCATTATTCCTGGGAGTATTTATTATGATTTACCATTTCTTAAAGGATTTCAATTGGTTGACAAAGTATAATAGAACTAAACTTACTTCAAGAAATGTTGGTGACTCACTAAAGTCCCAATACATTATACTAATATCTATCCCTGGACTCCATCTTTTAGTTCTATTGGGAAACACCTATAAACATAACATAATTTTTTTCTTTTCTGATGTTCATTCAAGTTACATTTGCCCCCAACCACTGCAGTATGCTTCTCTGTAGACTACCTTGAAGGGTAGATTGTGGTGAAGAATCAGGACATTGAAACTCATATTTAAAAGGGGCAGAAGAAGAGTTTAGATGACATGTGATCTTAGGCAGGCTTTAGGAGAAGATGCGGACTTGTGATAAACCTTAGTAAAATGAGCCCAAACTCTCAGTCACCCCCTTACCTACTGAGGTGCCCGGTTACTGGTGACTTTCTCAATATCTTTAACAATCCTCTCCCACCAAATAACTCCGCTTCATTTGCAAACATGGTTGGACTGTGTTCACATTTCCTTTTCCTCTTCCTCTAAGGAAGAACATTTTTAGGCCAAAATAATCCTTTAATAGACCAAAGACAGGAGATGCTGCTACACATCATAAATCAGTTTCTGCTCTCTTGGCTGCTCAACATAAGACATCTCAAAATCTCCATGAAGCAATATATTACACTGTCATGAGTGTAATCTCCTTATTATCTTCAGTTCCGGACATTTTCTTAACTATTAGTTGGGATTACTTCTCTTCTTGATCCTCTACACTTCATTATCTCTCTACAGCAACTACAACAATTTTCTCAAATGTGAAATCAGATCCTACTACATAAATCTCCAATAGTTGCTCACCACAACTAGAATAAAATTCAAACTTCTCACCCTGAAGCCTGCATAATCTGGTTTCTGACTCCTCTTCTGATCACATCTCCAATATACTTCTCCTTATTCCCTGACCTTATTTCATAATTCACATGCCTAACTCATTTTAGTCTCAGAGTCTTTGCTGTTGCTGTTCCAATTTCCTCTAGACCTTCACAGGGCTTGTTTCTAAGATCATTCAAGTCTCAGCCAGAGGCCATCTTTGTACACTCTATCTCTATTAGGTTATACTCTTATTTTCTTCATTTCACTTATCAGTGTGTGCTAGTATGTCTACATATTTATTAACTATCTCCCCTAACTAGAATGTTTCATGAGGAAGAAGACCTTGTGAGTCCTGCTCACTATTATATTCCCAGTGCCTAGAACAGTAGGCGGCTCAATAAATATTTGCTGAATGAGTGAATAAAAGAATAATTGAACAATAACAGAATTAACAGTAAACAAGGGCAACACCAGTGCTTTTCAGCCCAATGGTTCTTTAAATGCACCTCAAATACTTGAAAAACAAAAATACACTTTCCTATCCATTAGCATCAAAATTACTAATTTTACTAATTAAAAGACTGGACCTCAATGTACATTGATAACTGTTTCAAAATCATGTGACAAATAGGGATTTCATAATTCTGATCTCAAATTATGTGGGATGAATTAGTCCCACAGTGTTTTTCTTAGAACAAAATTGTAAACCAGGGATAATTAATCTGAGGTCCACCATTAGGCTTTAGGGGTTCTGTGAATCCTCTGAAAAGGTATTATGTCCTCTTTTGGGGAGAGGGTCCATAGCTTTCACCAGAATTTCAGTGGAAGCCCTAAATTGGAGGAGGCAAGGAATCCTTTCAAGCAGTACCATTCTAAAGCACTGTGCTATCCCAGCTTCCTCTGTGATGGTATAGGTTCTTTTGAATACAGAGATGCTAGATAGCAAGTTTCAACCACTGTCTATTTGAGGTTTTTTTTCTTTTTTTCTCCCCTAATCAATGTCTTTGTCTATTAGGGTAAAGCTCACTTTACTCTAAAGCTTTCTTATGAGTTTTAGACTGTTACTTTTTGGAATGAGATACATGCCTGCAACCTCAACTCTGCTAAAATATCATTGGCCAGTTGGGATTCAATCTCATTTTTACCTGAATATGTTATATATAAGCATTTTATTAGCCTAAATTCTACATAACTCTCACATTTATTAATTATAAAATTTGGGGGAAATTTTTTAATGCAAGTCCTAGAAGGTTCAAATGAAATAACACTGGGTAAAAAAAAAAATAACATAGTACCAAAACAAAAGAAACAAAAAAACTGGGTATGTTGAACCATATGAAATTGCCATTTCTGAAAGTCAAAATGATTGAACATTGGCAAAGTGAAATGGTTCAACCTGTGGTTCAGATGTTAACTGCTATTGTTGTTAGAAAAATTATTCTCACTCTCCAATCCTCCCTTCCTGTAAACACTTCCATTCATGTGGAATGCATTGCTGGTAAGTGGCGCTGTGGGATGGGGTTGAATTTGCCCGTGATTTTAATTCATAATACATAGGCTTTCTTAATTCTTACCATAGCAGGTACCTCCAAATGACAGAGGGCCTGGAGAATGGGCCTTAGAAAATTAAATTTATAAAGGCTTATTTTTCTCATACCCAGGTGCACTTTTAACTGGACAACTTTTGAATGGATACTAAATCCATGGAGCAAGTTCATGGGGACTGTATTGGTTTCCTATTGCTGCTGGAACTAAGTACCACAAACTTAATAACTTAAACAATAGAAATCTGTTAGAGTTCTGGAGGTCAGAAATCCTTAATCAAGGTGTCAGTGGGCTGAATCTTTCCGGAGATTCTAGGAGAGAATCCCTCTCCTTGTCTTTTCCAGCGTCTAGAGGCAGCCTGCACTCCTTGGCTCACAGTCCCTTCCTCCATCTTCAAAACCAGCCGTCTAGCATCTTCAAATCTCTCTCTCTCTCTGTGATTCTGCTTCCTTTGTCATATCTCCTTCTCTGACTCTGACCCTCCTGCATCCTTCTTTGCTTTACAAAAACCCTTGAGATTACTTTAGGCCTACTCAGATAATCCAGAGTAATCTTCCCATCTTAAGATCCTAATTTACTCACATCTGCAAAGTCCCTTTTGCTATGTAAGGCAATGTATTCACAGGTCCTGAGGATTAGGACATGGACATCTTTGGGGGAGGGGGCCATTATTCTATCACTGGGTTCAAAATATTCCAGATACTCAAATTTCAAATAGCAAGCAAGATAGTATCATATCATTTCTTTACAGCTACATAGACGTTTTTACACATACTCTCTTATAATTTTTAAAGAGATAGTAACTGACAACTCTCCAGCCTCACTTTTGGCACATGAGTATGGAAATCATAGTCTTAGTTTTGGTTTGTAGAGTCTTATTTTATCCCTTTACCCAGTCTCAGTTAATCCTACTTATATTCTAACTCGTCCTTTCTGAGGAAGTCATACTGCTATCTCTAGCCAAAGAATTATTAATAAGTTCTTTCAGCACTATCTTCTATTAACTCTAAAAATAAAAATAAAAGACACCGATTTTTAGCCAAGAACCAACCAGGCCAGATTCCGGCACTTCCCGTCACACCTTTCTTGTGCCCTCCCCTCAGGCACTGTATACAACCTGTCTGAATAAGCTAAGCAGCAGGTGCAGGTGTTAACACACATGACTATACCATGAGAAATTTCCTCCCTCAGATTCTCACGTGGATAAACTTAACTCAAATGCCTTCCTTCTTCACTCACCAAAAAGACCTGCTTCCCTGACCTGCATCTCCCCTGTCCACTATCTCAGTGAACATTAGCCCTTAAACATTTCAGCTTCATCAGCACAGGCCCATCATGACAGCATAACATCTTTGTCCTGCTAGAAACTATTCAGCATCCAGAGGACCATCTTTATGCTGATAACACTAAAATATAAAATAATGCCAACAGCTGGTGCTACAAATGGCTTTTAAAAACGATGTTCATTCACTAAAATTCCTCTTGCTACTTTTGACATGAAACACGCAGTCTCTAATTATTCTGATCAAGACGGTGAAATACAAAAACAAACTTTAATTGTGTTTAACAGATATTTAATCAGGACTCACTGAACTACAGATTAAAGCTGAAATTCATAAACCATAATTACCCGATTGTCGCAATCTTTTGGTCCACATTCTCCTTCCGTCTGGGCGTCTGGCACCTTGCCCCGAATTTCTTTTACTGTCTTCTCAGCTTCGTTACTGTTCATGTTTTCCAGCAGAGATTTAGCACAGATTACAAAATAGCTGTTCTTGGAAACTTTCTTCATTAGCTTTTTTTCCCCCTTGCAAAAAAGTTTATTTTTTTTCCCTACCAGAGTAGCTGAAACGGGCATACGTTTAGGGTGCTTTGGTGACACAAACTAATTATATAGTTATCAGGAGATAATAAGGCAGCAATAATGAGAGTTACTATAGCTATCACGTAGGTATCATGCAATTTCTCCAGTATGCCATGCAGTGTGTCCCAGTCACCATGTAATTACCTCATCACTACCCCATTGTTTTATGGAAAATGCTTATCTCACCCTAACAAAACCTTTTCTGCCACATTTGGGAAAAAAAGTAGAATTCTTAGTTCTTATTTCCAGTACCACTTATTCCCAGTAAGATGCTATCTTGCAAATTTAAGAGAAACACATGTCCTCTCCTGAAAATTTGCTTTTACATGGAGCAAATGGAGCAATTCTGTTTTCTTTTGCTTTATTTCACCCAGGTGAGAGAAGTAATTACTAAAAATTCATACATTTTCTCTTCTGTTTTTTTTTAAAAAGCAAACAAACAAAAACACCAAAAAAAAAAAAAAAAAAAAAAAAAAAGAAAAGACCCAACCTCACCCTATTTACTTAGGATTCATTTAGTCTGGCACTTCCCCCCTACTCTTCCCTTTCAAATCTCAGTCACTCACATTTGTTTTTTCCTGGAATTATGGTGTAAATCATTCTTAACAAGCTAGCTTGAAACATGTCTCACTCAGTAGAAACACATAAGCCACTAAAATTGAAACATGGAACTGCAAGCTTGAAACTCTTTCTAACTATTTTTTTGGGCCACTCTTCTGAAGGACATGCCGAGTTTCCCTTGCAGTGCTGTAACCCCTGTGTCACACAGTTAGGATAACATCACAGACCAAGACGAAAGGATAAAGAGAAGGCACTGGCAAAAGAAGAGGTGGGTGGCTCCTTTATTCCCCCCAGTTGGGCAGACAACCCTACGAAGCAAGGGTTGTAGTTACTGCTTATTTATCTCAAGTTGATGGCTTGAAGTTTGACCTCACTAAGACCTCTGGATGACATCCCACCTGAGAGTTCCAGTTTAAAACAGGATGGAGTGGCTTACTTTGCAGCACAGATGAAAGCTGCTTCCAATTCTGCTTTTATTAGTCACCTCCCAGTCTGATAGCTTCCCATTCATTTGTACACTTAACTCAAGTTGGGGTCAAAATCACCCTCAGATTTAGAAGGGCCAGCAAAATTGCTATCCCATCCTATAGCATTGCTCTTCAATCACACAGTTTCTCCATATATAGTTGATGGCCTTTGAGATGCAAAATGCACCACTTTAATGTAGTAGAAGTCCCTTTCATTGCATTGCCAAATCTATTTAGCAGAATCTGCTTGGAATAATCTGTCCCTAGACCTGAGGATGCGCAGTGATTTTAAGCATTTTAAGCTAACGATAATGGTTAGTGCTGAGAACAGATGTACCTGGCTGTGATGTGATCTATTCCAGTAGGCTTTTATGAGCTGTTCATACCTATTGACTTAGCATTTTATGTCTGTGTTTTTGCCTGGTGTGATGGTTGCATAGGGGTGTCATGTGTGTATTTTCCTGATGTGTGATGGCTGCACGGGGGGCTGTGTGCATTTTCTCAGTGCACTGGCTACACAGGATGTTGCGTGTGTGTTTGCCTGGAGTTATAGCTGCACGTGCTATTGTGTGACTCTTCCCCCCACCATTTGATGCCTGCTAGCAGGGTCCTATGTGTATCTTTTTCCTAGTGCGATGGTTGCACTCGTTGCTCTTCTAATGATGGACATTTCTAGCAATTATCTATCTACAGGGTCCTGGGAAAAGAACTGCAGTAAAATCAATAAACAGTTCTAGACAGGGCCTTGTAAACATGAAATGACACCCCTGCATAAATGCCTTTTCCTACCATAGCATGTTAAAATCCAAGTGCTGTTACCTTATTGGCACTGGGATAAAATTTCTATGGTCTCTCCATCTCTTTCATATATTGCAATCGTTTGGGGGAGTTTGAGATTAGTGCTGGTTGAGGGCTTTTACACATGAATCTAATGACATTTTTTACTACATTGTCCTACGCATTACTTCTTATACTCCATCCTGACTTGCTCTGGTATAACAGCTGATATTCTGAAAGTGAATATGCCTTTTATTTATTCCTGCAGTCCCACCAGGCCCTCCCCACATGCCCACTACCTCACACACACATAACCTCCTCCCTTACTGCTTTCTGGTCTCTGTATCCCTCCTGCGTTCACCAAATGGAACTGACAAAGAAAAGAACCAATGAGGTTAAAGTCTTTTGAAACCTCTGGAATACAGATGAGCTGGGAGGCATCTGGAAACAAAACCAGACACTTGAAATCAAAGAGACAAGTAAATTACTATCCTAATCTAGGAAGAATAACTAAAGGTGTCAGTGGGGTTCCATTGATAGCACTTGGCCCTGGGCCAGAATGCCAAGGGTTCAAACTCCATACCAGCTTTGGGCTCGGGCCCAAGACTTGCCACTGCAGGGTGCAGCAGCATGTGCAGCAGTATTAAAGGTGTCAGCCTTCTGCAGAGAGGTTAAGTCCAAGTTCTTCTGCCTGTTTGTCATTATACCCCAGAGGGATGCAGAGGTAACCCTCGCTTCCTCTCCAGTGCCTTTCTCAACAAGACAGGCTGTGGGGAGCTGTGCTCAGCAGCAGTATTTACTAATATCAGTACTGTACAATTAATGAAATGCCCCTTTCCTGATAAGGCTGCTTGAAGAAATAAAGTACGTGCAAGAACATCCAACTGCCTCCCCCTTCTCCCTCCAAAAAACCTGATGTCTGTCCTAAAGATTCTTCCATCAATGCAAAGAGCTAAGTTTGGAAACCTAAAACCACGTGTCTAAATGAAAGGAAATGTTTTCATTGGAACAGCTTACATGTCTGGTACACTTGCATAAAAACTATCGCGTAGCATTTTAGAGCTAAAATTGCTATAAAATGCTTAATACAGTAAGAATAATTATGAGATTTTGCACGCACAGCTGGTATACAACTAAAGTCTCAGCCACAGATTCAGTGGAGCATGGGAAAACCATTTATAAAAATTCCTGGTATGCCAGTTTAACTCACCATCAACAGCCCATCAACACTCCCTCCATTCTTTAGGTGGATGGGGAAGACATTTACCTCCCGAATGCTTTGTTTCTCCTTTTATGAATGTCATTAATCCTCGATTCAAGGAATTCTAGTCATTACTTGACAGTGGCAATATAAATAAATTGTAATAGGACACAAATGCCCTGAACACAAGGCTTTTCCATTGAGCACAGGAGTTACAAATACGGTAAACAATAAACCAAAAGACCAAACTATTAAGTCTACCTGTAATACCATCCCCCTTTTTCCTTCTTCTTTCTTCTATTCCATCACCGCTTCTCATCTCCCTTCTCTTTCTCTAAGATTCAAATCCTTGAGTGACTTCCTAGGTGTTCTGAATGCCCGTGGTCACAGCCCACCTGGCCTTGTCTTCCCCTGGGTAACACCCAAAGGATGGAACTTAACTTTCTCCTCAAATTATGATAGTTCTTTCTTCTCCATTCCCCTCAGCATCAGCTAACAATCACTTAAAAAGGAGCTAAAGTAATTTGGATGAGATGTTAATGGTTAATAATAATTTATTATTATAAATAATAATAATAATAATTTATTATTATTTCTTGATAAAGATTGAATTAAAAGACAAGGAAGAACCTCTTTATTTTGGCTTTATAGGGTCTATGGGAAATGCCATAATAGGTGAGATGATTGTAATCAGAGGCATTGCTGGATGCTTCATTGCATGGCCTTGGTCAGAGAAAGAGAAGCCACAGTGGGTATTTGGGAACCCCCAGGGAGACAGTCTGTGGACACAAAGGCAGCGTAGTACAACATAAAATGAATTGGACCAGAATCAGGAAATCAAAATTTGAGTATCAGTAAACTTTGCCAACAAGTGTTTAGGTAAGTCATTACACTCTCTTAGCTGAGAAATGAGGCCCTTGGATTAGAAAATCTCCATGGCTCCTTCCAGCCCTGAAATGAAGATCATGTCATGGCTCTCTGACGGAAGATCAGTTGTTTCTCTTAGTTTAGCTGCTTCCTCCAGCTAAGAATTAGTGTCTCTCAATAAAAATGGCTGACATTCCACATGGAGCTATCTAACTAAAGGAGTGTTGATGTCCATAAATAAGCTTTAAGCTCTTTGCCTACTACCTACATATACTACTTCTGAGCAGGCTCCTTTATGCTCTACAGATATTTTCTTAGCATTTTGTTTCTCATTTACTTAATTTGACAAACATTTAATGAACACTTCCTATATATGAAACACAGAGCTAGTCACTGAAGACAAGGCAGAACAGGACACCATCTTTGTATCCTAAGAAGCACAAATGAGTCTACTATTCTTGTCCATTCTCTCTATCTCTCTTTCACTTCTGTGCATAAACATGTATACTTCTAAAACTATAAGAGTGGTATAGAAAAAATAAGGGGAATTAGACTTATCTAATCTGTGCTCAGTCCAAAGTACTGTTTATCTTCAGCAAAAGACTGATAATAATTGGTATTAAAAAATTATAGTCATTCAAATATGCACTTCAATTGTATAAAGGGTATTTATCAACATGTATTTTGAGGTCACTGATGTACATTAAGAACAGCAATCTGGGTGGCAAGAAGATTATAAAGGCAAAACAATCCATCCTGTAGGATTCCTGATAAAATTGTAGGATAAAATTGGTGACTCTTTTAAATAGTCTCTGGGGAAGTTAAGAACACAGAATATTTTTGTTTAGTATTTTTTTCTTCTGAGGATTTTGGGTTCTTATCCCTCCAAACTTTCTTCCTGAATTAATAATAATAACTGCCATTTATTGAGTGCATATTAAATTACAGGCACTTCCAATACAATATTGTATGATAAGAAAATAATTCTGCAATGTAGATATTATTACCCTCATTTTACCGATGTGAAAACTGAGGCTGAGGAGGGTGAAATAATTTGTCAAAGATAATACAGTTCGCAGAGTTGGGATTTAACCTCAGGTTTGTCTTTGTCTGTGAAACATAGCTCCATGAATGTGTCTTGGTTCTGCCAAATCTAACTATTTAAAAAATAAATAATCTTGTTTGAATGCTTTGTTAACAAACAAGGAAAACAACCTTCATATCCTTTCTTCACACTCATTCATTCCATTACATATAGTACAATGAAAACAGGAGATGGTTAAGATTTTTCTAAGATTTGGATGCCTTTTCATATTTACCTGGACTGAGATGAATAATTAAGTTTGGGGCTCTCAATCAAAAGTAAAAGAATGAGCTATTTGCTATCTGAATAAGTATTTGTTGTTAATTGATCAGACATGGATAAGGGGTGTTATTACAACTATATTTGTGAGATATGATTTACGTTGTTCTACTGCATATTACTCTGTGCTGTTTTTCATTTTCTTGCACTTTGGACTTTCTGTTTTGTTTTTATGAATTTAGTCACAGTTGGTTGTGTTTTGAACTTTGTAAAAATGTAATTCTAAGAAAATTAAAAAAAGAAAAAGAAAATATTTTCAAAATGATGTCAAAATCAAATCTACCCCTCACTAATTTGATTTGTAGGAAATGGAGAACAAAGTATTGAAAGCAGAATGCTTTTTAAATACATCCTAATTACTTCAATGTGCAAATGGACTGACTAAATCAGAGCATGCATTTAACACTTTGCACTTCAATGGTGCTTATTCATCTAAGTTCTATAGATAGCAATCCCATTAAAAAAAAAGGAGATAAACTTCACTATAGTCAGTCATTCTATAGTTATCTGGGGAAAATTATCATTCTTAAATTCAAGCTTACCTCTCAAGTCCACTCACTTTTGGACTAATGCAGAAGATCATTAGTCCAAATAATACAAAATAATAGATAATTTACTGCAGCTACTCAAGTTTTCCCAATTGACCCTATCTTTCCTATTCTTCTCTTCTGCTTTTAGTGGGTGCGCTGAGGGGGGGGGGGTAGTAAAGCCACACAGTATGAAGCAGGCAGAGTGAATCCTGAGGAATGATGCTATGGGCTGGAGATGATACACAATCTAGGATGGGATGGAGTTATGATGTCAGGGTTACTTAGGGCTTGGTCTGGGACCACCTACACCAGAATCTCCTGAGGAACATGTTAAAAAGACATATTTCAGAGTCTCACCCCAGAGCAACTAAACTGAATGAGTGTCTCTTGAGGTGGAACTCAAAGATCTACATTTTTAACAAGCTTCCCAAGTAATTCTTATGCTACTGAAGCCCGAAAAGCACTGGCTTATGCACTTATGCAGCTCTCTGATTCTATATCCAGGGACGGCACCACTAGTATACCTCTGTACCTTCTGTCCCAGTTCTCAAGATGGATGTTCAAGTATACATAGCTGACCTGGGAGGCACTAATTGTAGTAGTAATAGCCCAAGGGCTTAGCCAGGCACGGTGCTGTTTGATATGCAAGATCTCATCGGATCCCCGCAACAAGGATTATGAGTTAAGTATTATTACTATTCCCATGTTTCAGATGAGGAAATTGAGATTCAGAGAGATGTAGTAAGTTGTTGTGAGTGTCACATTAATTATTGCAAGAGCTCTTAAGCTTTAACTCTTAGCCTTGTGGAAAAATATGTTCTTGAAAGATGTTTACTCCCAAAGATGTTCATGATTTGGTGATAACATCATTGTAAAGGAACTTACCTAAATACTAGTAAAATTGGTTATATAATTAACCAATCATAGGTTAATGTATAATAACCTATACATAGGGTGTGAGCATTTGTATCCAAGTAACTCTTCCCTTAGGTTATTTGTATAGTTACTAAAATCATCTAAACTAAGTTGCTGATCTTTCGTTAGTTCTTTCAACAATTATGTACTTTGCCAGAACCTGAGGTGACAAGGATAAATAGGACAAGGCCTCTGCCTTCGTTAGACTTACAGTTCAGTAAAAGAGATGAGCTTGTGTACAACTGGTTCTGGGTTAACTTGTAGTCAGTGGAGGCCTGAGCTGGAGAGAGAGTGGTCATTCTCCTGGCAGAAAGGAAAAAGGGTGCGGTCTGGAAATTTTTATTTACTCCAGCACTATGCCATTGGCCAGCGTAAGGAATCCAGATTTTTTAAGATTACATTTTTACTTATACAGTTTTGTTAGAAAAAGGGCAGACTAAGTTACTTGTGTATTTTGGGCTGATAAAACTTTATGTGGTTCATTCTTTCTGGCATCCAACTGGGTTTCTTTTTTGACTAAATTCTGGGTACAGAGCCAAGTTAGTTGTTATGTTTATTCATTCTTACACAGAGCAGCCGAGATTCTCCTCTTGAGATGGGTGCCTGATAAATGTTATCAGTAGTAGCTCATGCCACCCAATAAAAGTGACTCTATAGAGACACTGGCTGTGTTCTTTACTTCATTTTCATCTGTTTCAATTACTGAAAATGCTATTAGATTATGAAATTTTTACAATATGAGAAATTTAGGAGTTAAAAACAATTGAAAACATAAAGAGTGCTCTAGATTTCTTCCCTTGTGATAATCTCATATACATGTAAATGTGGTCTGAGCATATTAATGTCAGAGCTGATTGATGGACTAAAAAAAATGAGGTTCTGCAATGTCAAAGTGCAGGCTGATAATCTAAGGCAAATGTACACGAATCTAAAAAAGAGAAAGAAATTCTGGGAAACACTGGGCAATAGAAACTATATGATATGATTCAGAAAATATATATCATATTTAATATGATTAAGATTCTAAAAATTGATATCTCAAATACTTCAAAAGCTTAATAAATTGGAAAAGCAAAACATTTTAATCCCTTTATGAAGTGATAAATAGTAGACATGTGTTCTTAAGTTGAATTAGTATCAGAGTTGGAATTATTTTTATTTAGATTATTTGCTGTTTGCTTAAAAATTTTACTTTTCTAATCATTAGAGTATTTTTAGAATATTTAGAAAGTTTAAGAAAAAGAAGAAATAAAATATCACTTAATTCCATCATACAGAGGTACTAGTACTATTCATATTCTAATGTATTTCCTTTGATTGTAACCAAATACATTTTTGGTTACATTCATTTTTCTAATTTGGTATCATTTTGGGATCATGTTAGGTATACAAGTTTCTTTTGGATCAGGTATTTTCAGTTACAATGTTTCATGAACATTTCCTAGTAAAATAATTACTTAAAATATCTTTAATAACTATGTAGTTAAAAATTATTATATAATAATATATGTATGTTCCATAATTTGCTTAATAATTTCTTTGATTAAATATTTAAGATCTCTTCTTTCACTTTTATAAATGACATTGTGATGAACAAGTCTTTGTATACAAATCTTTGTCTGAGTTTCTGGTTCCTATAGATAGATTCCTAAAAATTAAATGACTGGGCCAAAAGACACATTTTTAAAGAAAAGTCCTTGATAATGTAATGCCATATTACTTTGCAGAATTTCATGTCAACACATGCCCCCTCATCACTATTATATGAATGACAGTTTTACTGCACATTTATCAGCATTGAGGATTATTATTTTTATAAATAATGTCTTTGGGTGTTAGTGAGTTGAAATACTTTTTCATATGTTTATCAGACATTTGTATTTCCTCTTTCAAAATTTTTCTTTTTATAATCTTTTTAGATTTTTTTGAACAAATATACATCTCAGTACCTTCATGTCTTTTGCTTCCACTTCCTCTCTAGAGTATCACTATACTCCAGACTCTCCTGACCTAATCCTGAATCTTGGCATAATGTCTGCCTAGTCTGTAGTTCAAATTTCTTCCATTCTTATCCATTCTATACACTACTGCCTAACAGTATTTTGAAAATACTGCTTTTGTCATGTCAGTCCTGATCAAGAACCTACAGTAACTCCCAGTTATTTATCTATTGGCTAAATTCAACTGCCTTCTTTAGGGGAAAATTAATCCCATTCTTGGATATCTCCTTATGAATTCTGTTGATTAACTTAGGATATTGATGTATGGAACTTACATGCAGTTAAGTTTTTAAATATGAGTTTTTATATGTGAGTATGTATATACAATAGAGAGAGGCACACACACGATATTGATACTAGACATGAGCACTGGAAGGGGATTTACAGAGCATCAAACCCAACTCTTTACATTTATAAATGAAGAAACTGACTCAAAGAGTTCAACAAATTACCCAAAGTCATAGAGCTAGTTAAATGATAGAACTGGGACTAGAAATCAAGTCTCCTGATTCCCAGTTCAATGCCTTTTAGATAGGGAATAATAAAAAATGATTTTTACAATTTAAAGAATAGAAACAGCTAGGAAAACCATTTAATTTCAGACTGATCTAATGTATAAAAGATTGTTAAAATCATGTCACATAGAAGGCTTGAGTGTTCCTATAAACATGAATAATATGTACTTATAAATTGATCAAAATGTCATTATAATTTTCAAAAAATTTGCACATCAGCAAATGACCCAGTTTATGCTCGTTTGCTTTCTTCTTGTTAATCTACATTGTTTTATTTAATCTGCTTTGCTACAATAGAAGCATGGTATTTTTATTCTAGCATGTTGCAGATCATCATTAAGTTTCTTGGTAAGATCTAGTGGTATTCAATGGAAAATCCAATTTGCCTAGCAACTTCTATAAAGAATTTCCTTTAACAATAATTGGGGATTTTAAGAACTACCCTTAAAAAAGAACTATTTCAAAATTCCTCTATATAAATAGTAAACAACATGAACTATTTTGTAAGAAAATGGGCTGTGAGACTGGGAGTTGCCAAATATACTAATTATTTATAGGGATAGGGTAGGGCACAAGGGGCCAATGTGGGAATAGCTATGAATTGAACTAACTTGGATAGGTGCTCATTGACGGTAAAGTGTTGATTCACAAAGCATGTATTTGCCCAACAAAAGTACTGACAGAAAGAGTGTTTATTAAATCATATGGCAGTGCCACAGTTACAGAATCCAAGGTTTAAATGAATAGGTGGGTCATCCAGCAGTAGAGGGAGACTAAAGAGATCTTAGCTATGTTTTCTTTCTCCGTGTGTATGTGTGTGCACACAAAATAGGTCTATTCATTTCATACTCAACAAACATTTATTAAGCACCTACTTTGTGCTAGAAGCTATTACCAAAATAAATGATCCAGTTTTTTGTGATTATCCTCTCCACAGCTGTATCATAGAGATGCATATTAATCTATACCTAACTAATGCATTATAACAAAAACTGAGAAAGTGGGTAGGAGGAGAGGATTGAAGGAGTGGCATCCTAAATTTCTCATTTTATACAGCATACAATTTCATTAATGTTGATAGTTTAAAAAAGAAGGTTTAAATATTTTTAAAAAATAACAGTAATCATTACTAGAAGAACAAACTGTGCTTTAAAACTCCCAAATTGCTAGACTGATAACAAACAAATAATATAGCCATATACCAAAAGAGAAAGAGAGAGAGAGAGGGCCAAGGATGCAGAAAAACATAGAAAGTAGTAAATAAACTTTCTGAGAAAGTACCAGATATATTTTTTACAACAATAAATATTAAGTTAATTAGTTTATTATTAAAATAAACACTATAACATAGGCTTAAAAAACCCACAAAATCTAACCATAGGGTAGTATTTTAAGAATACTAGTTTTGGTAGTGGAGAAAACTGAGCTCAAATATTACTTCTGCCATTTACTAGTCATAACCTCTTTCCTAAGAGGAAATTTATTTAGCTTGTTTATATCAATTTCCTAGTTTATGAAATCTAAATAAAAATAACTGATTATAGAGAGAATTGAATAAAATAGTATCTATAAAGTTCAGTGCCCAGCACCATTAAACATTCAATAATAATAACTATTATTTATAATATTTGTTTTAAAATGATGTATCTAAATGAAAGAGAGGTAAAAATCAAAGGAGTGTTGTTCAAGATATACTGATAACTGAAAAAACTTATACAATATAAAATGAATAAAACTAAAGAGGCAGAGTGAGACTTAAAAAGAAAGTAATCATTTCTGCAAAGAAAAAAGCAGTGAGGGGGGCTGAAGCCATAAGCCTACTGAAATCTGGATCCATAAGCACATAGAGGTGGCTGGGAGTCTAGGGCTTTGAAGTAATGGGGCCAAAATGTTTCCATATGAAATGGTGGATCTAAGTCTGTCTTACTACTTCAACAAGAGTCTACACAAAGTATGGCCAACTGCTGCCTGGGGCAATAGCTTATATAGAGCTGAAGGCACTGAAAGGTGGAAGGGTGAAGATACAGCCTCAGCCTTGAGATCAAATATTCCTAAAGATAAGCTGAAAGGACACCTTTGTAAGATTTGGATTAGGAATATTAAGCCAGGAATGCAGATAGGGGCAACTGGAAAACCATTAGTCAGTGAGGTATGAAAAAACTAAGAGAGAGAGAGAGAGAGAGAGAGAGAGAGCTTACCAACAGGCAAGACAAAACAGCCTTATGACCCACATCAACCTGCAAAACAAAATTCTAAAACATAGCAAGGTAGGTTTATTCCTAGGTATTTTATTCTTTTTGATGCGATGGTAAATGGGATTGTTTCCTTAATTTCTCTTTCTGATCTTTCATTGTTAGTGTATAGGAATGCAAAACAACCACAAAATTAATAATTGGAACATTCACTCCAGATAAATTTGATTTTCTAGAACTGTCTGACAATGACCTCAAAATGAGTATATTTGCAATGTTCAGAGATAAATAAAAGAATCATACCTATAAAAAGAACAAGAAATTATTAAACAAAAATAGACAAGATAAGAATAGAAGAATAAAAATCAATCAGAAATCTTAAAAATGAAAAAAAATGTTCACTGTCATAAAAATGCAATAGATGGGATAATTTAACATTGGGCAGTTTCAAGGAGAGGAGTAAGTGAGTTGGAAAGTGATATTAAGGAATTCACTCAGAAAAAAAAATCACAGAAAGTAAAATATGCTTTTAGAAAATGAAAAAGCGGTTGAGATATGGTAAATTGACTGGGAAACACCAAAATGTAGCTATAAAAATCCCAGAAGGATAAAATGAAGGTAATGACAAATATACAATAAAAGAAAAAAAATAGCTGAGAATTTTCCAGAATTAGAGTCTTGAGATTAGAAAATATATCCTTAGTTCATGACTGATAATTTAAAATAAATTCACATCTAAACACATTTCAGAGAAACTATAAGATATTAAGGATACAGAAAAATTCTAATAAGTTACCAGAGGGAAAAGGCAGAGTACTTAAAAAGAGATGAAAAATAGATCGATAGCAGACTTTTCTTAAGTAATGATAGTTGACAGAACAATAGTCTAAGATATGATTGAGTAATATCTTCAAATGCTGAGCAAAAACACCCAGTTAAATTGTTATTTAAGGTAAAAGATAAAATAAAGACATTTTTAGGTATACATAAAGAGTGTACTACCCAGGGCCCTCAGAGAATTACAGAAAGATGTAATTCAACAAGAAGGAAAGTAAATCCAGAAAGGAGGCTATAGAATACACAAATAATGGTGCACATAGTAGTAACTAAAACTATGAGTAAATACAATAAAGTGTTGATTATAAAAATAAATGATAATTATTTTTGGACATGTTTAAAACAAATAAGTAAAACTAAAACTCTATTCAACAATTAAAATAATGAGAATGATACTTAAGAAGTAGATAAAACATGCTAGACACATTTTTTTTTTTACATTAAGGACAAAGCCAGAAATACTAAGAAGTGGATTTTATTTTTTATTAGAAAAATATGTAGTTAGGTATACATATAAAAATTTTAGTATGAGCACTAAAGAAAAAGATAAGCCACCTATGGACTTCAAGCCCAGCAGTAAAATCCATGTACTAAAAAGAATTTTTAAAACATTTTTTTCAATCAAAGTTATATGAAACACATCTTATTATAGTGCAATTAAATTCAGAATCAGTAATAAAAATAGAGCAAATATATGTTTAGAAAATAGAATTGTACACTTTTTAATTTTTGGCTGCACTGAGAGGCATGCAGGATCTTAGTTCCCCAACCAGGGATCGAATCCACACCCCCTGCAGTGGAATAACAGAGTCTTAATCACTGGACCACCAGGGAAGTCCATAGAAACATGCACTTCTAAATAACTTAAGAGTTAAAAATAAATCAAAAGAGATATTACAAAATATTTAAAATTGAACAAAACTACATATCAACACATGTTATGCAGCCAAAGAGAAACTTGAATAAGAATTTAGAGACTGATTTATTTTGAAAAACAATAAGAAGTATTAAAATTAAATGAGTAATAATTCAACTCAGGAATCTAGAAAATTATCTAAATAATAAAGTAGAGTGAAAAAAAATGTTGACAAAAGCAGAAAGTAATGATATAGAATACAAAGACACAATAAAATAGATAAGCAAAATCAAAAGCCAATTTTTGAAAAAAGTTAATGCAACAGAAAAATGTCTAACAGCTAGTAAGAGAAGAGAAGAGGCTAACATAAATATTACGAATAAGAAGGGGACATAATTAAAGAAAAAATTAAAAATCATAAGACTTTATGAAGAGCTTTGTGCAAATAAATTTAAAAGTGTAGATTTACTGTTAATTGTATATTTTCCAAAAACAACTTCTTGAAATTGACTTAAGAAGAAATATAACCCTTGAATAAACCAATAGCCATGGAAGAAAAGGAACTGATGATAATCAAAAGTCCACCCTACACTACCTACCCCCTACTAACCAAAAATAATGGGTCCAGGTGATTTTAGAGGCAAATTTAACCAAATCTTCAGAATAGGTAATCTGTGTAATATAAAAACTATTTCAGGGCTTCCCTGGTGGCGCAGTGGTTGAAAGTCCGCCTGCCGATGCAGGGGACACGGGTTCGTGCCCCGGTCTGGGAAGATCCCATGTGCCGTGGAGCGGCTCGGCCCGTGAGCCATGGCTGTTGAGCCTGCGCATCCGGAGCCTGTGCTCTGCAACGGGGAGAGGCCACAACAGTGAGAGGCCCACGTACCGCAAAAAAAAAAAAAAAAAAAAAAAAAACTATTTCAGAAATAGAAAAAAAAATAAGAAAGAAATGTTGCTCAACTTATTTTATGAGGTTAGTATCACCATGACACCAAAACTCTGCAACAACAGTTTTAAGAAAAGAAAATTAAATACTAATCTCCCCATGCAAACATACTATTAAACTATCAGCAAATTAAAGTCAAGAGTGGATTTAAAAAACACAACAGGACCAAGTAAAGTTTTTTGCAGGAATGTAAGAAGTGTTTACTATCAATAAATGTATTAATATCACATAAAATATTAACATATTAATGGAAAATTTTAATCATATTATTGATGCAGAAAATGCATTATACAAAATTCAACTAGTATTCTTGATTAAAAATGCTTAGCAAACTTTAAATAGATGATGGGAACTTTCTTACAATAATTTTGATTTATCAGAATCCTAAGCAAATACCACATTTCCAAAGCATTTCCATTAAAGAAAGAAACAGAGCATTCCGAATATCACTGCTTCTACTCCATGCTATATAGAGGTCTCAGTAATGCAATATGACAGGAAAAAGAAATTGAACATTTAAGAATTGAGAGTTAAGAGACAAGTGGGAATTATTTACTGATGATATACATGTCTATGTAGAAAACCTAAGAGAATTTCAGTTTAGCCAGTGGAACTAATAAGAGAGTTCAGCAAAGTTGCTGAGTATACGCCAATAATAACCAATAAACAATACAGTGGAAAACAGATTCTATACATAATATCATGAAAACTAAGTTATATGAGAGGAACTCTAACAAAACAGGTTCAAGTGAGACCTTTATGGTGAAAATTATAAAACATTATTAAAGAACTTGAAGGAAGAGCTGATTAAGTAGAGGAATATAGTCTTAATGTCAGAAAGACACAGTGTTATAAGAATATCCATTCTCCTCCAGATTATTCTCTAAAGTTAATGTAAATACAAACAAAATTCATCAGGGCTTTTGCCAAACTTGACTGACTAACCCTAAAATTCATATTGAATAGCAAAAGGCCAAGAAGAGTCAAGAGAACTTTAAAGAAGAACAATGTAGGGAGATTTACCTTAGCAAATAACAAGAATATTATAAAGCTTGGTAATTAAGGCACTTTTGTGTTAGCACAAGAATAGAGAAACAGTCCACTGGATAAAGATCCTAATAAACAGATTTGGTGTAGGCAAAAGATGGCATTACAAATTAGGGGGTAAGGATGACTAATTTGTTAAATGGTGCCGGGATAACTGGGTTATCCGCATGGAAAGAGAGTAAAATATGATGCATGTAAGATACCATATACAAAAATAAATGCCAAGAAGATTAGAGATCTAAATGTAAAAGGCAAAACTTTAAAACTGCTAGAAGAAAATATAGGAAGGTTTCTTAAGGATCTTGTCATATGGAAGGATTTTTAAAAATGACATAAGAGCACAAACCATAAAGGAAAATATCAATAAATTTGACTGCATTAAAATTAGAAACTCTTTAAAATAAATGCTACTACAGACACAGTTAAAAGAGAAACTGAAAATTGGGAGAGGACATTTGCAATCTATATTGCCCAAAGGACGAGAATCCAGAATATTACAACCACCACCAAAACCAAAACCAAAAGCTGTCCAAAACAACAATAGCAAAACAAATACCCCAATAAAAACATGGGTGAAGATACAAATAGGCAACACACATGAGGAAATCCCAGTGGTTTACAAGTGAAAAAAATTTTAAACGATATATTATTCAATCCCCCTCAGTCTGACAAAAATGTAAAAACTTTGGCCATTCCAAAATGTTGTGAAGCATGTGGAGAAGATCTCATAGATTGCTAATGAGAATGTAAATTGGTACTACCATTTTAAAGAGAGAAATTTTATAGTTCTTAGTAAAGTTAGTAAAGTTTAATTTAAAAAATAAAAAATATATAATAAAAATTTCAAAATGCATTATTTCTTACAGTTTAGCATTTCCTCCTCTGTGTACAAACACATACAAAAATATTAACTACAATTTTGGTGGTGATTGGGAAATACTGGAAATAATGTCTAACAATTAGAGACTCAGATTTTAGTGATACATAGAGTAGAACACATTTTATGTAAGTCATAATACATGGCTTATGTAAAGCTAATTCATGATGACAGAGATCAGAAGAGTTTTGCTTGTTTTTAACGTTTGTTAAAGTTTTGGAGGGTATTGCCTATAAGGGGGCATGAGGGATTCTTCCTAGGTGTTGTGAATGTTTTGTATATCTTGGATTGAATATTGTCACATGGATGTATACTTACATAAAAGCTCATCAAGCTATACACTTAATCTGTGTACTTCACCATATATAACTTAGGATAACATATGATAAAAAACAGGTTGGGAAAAAAATTTTCCACATTGATTGGGGTTTGTTTAACTTGGGTGCTGGATTCTTGTATGTTCACATTATTCTTTATACTTTTATATGCTTGAAATATTTTACATTAAAAAATTGATAAGACAAAGACTACTGCTTTTCCTAACTAGAATTAATCAAGGTAAAAGAAATCACTAGTGTCATCTTCTCCTCTTCACTGTCCCTGACACTAGGTCCAACTATTCCAGGAATCAATAAACACTTCAGAGCCAAACATACTTACAAAGCGATCAAAAGCAAAACTTTCAATTCATTTCTTGACTATGTGTAGAATCTAGGCTTCCTTAAGTGAATGACCGGCACTATGTATTGTTGATACGATGCTACTAATGCACAAAGATCATTCATCCATTTAGGTTTTTCAACTGATGAAGTACGGGATGCATTGCCAAGGATTTTTTTAATGTGAATCAACAGGTGGTTTGGCATCAATATTGCTATTTGTTTCTGGGCTTCACCTCTGGTTTCAGAAAAGAAAAAGAGACGATACCTTTTCAATGCAGTATTTCAAGTCAACCATATGGAAAGCAAGGTTTTATTCCAGCCAATTCTCTTTCTCTCAAAACGCGGAGGAAAAGTGCCAGCCACTGCTACTCTCACCACCAGCCACGGTACAGATGTTTGGAAAATGCAAAAATAGAGAAATGAAACAAAAAGAAAACCCTCAAAAATAAATTTTGCATAAGTGAAAAATAGAGTATATAATTATCATAGCTGCAAAAAGGTAAATGCATTTTGTATTTTTTTCCCTTGTGTTAAACTGAAAGAACCAAAACAAACAAAAACATTGATGTTTTAACTTAATGTTTTGTTGAAACTGATGATTACGAAGACCAACTCAAACGTGGCTAAAAATGGGAATAAAAAACAGATTTCTTTTAATCTGATAAAAGATTTTTTATCTCAAGAATGTTAGAATATGACCTACTTAAATGAATATTTATTAAAGGAATAATTATAGGCCCATTTAAAAATACATGTTTTCAGGTGTCAAAATGGGAATGGAGAAGTGTTACTTTGAAATCTTGTAGGAGAAAAGAAATAATTGAAATTATAATGGTTCCTTATACGACTCAGATAAAATACAGCTTGGGAAGAAATGTCTCCATACTGTTCAAATGTATGTCCCTGAATTGACTTAGCCAATTCGTAGACCTGGTTTTTCCAAAAGCAAATGTCCTATTAGCTTTAAGCACATCGATGTAAATTACTCTTTGTTTAAAAGAAAGTTTTAAAAAAATAATGTAATTTCTGAGAGAACATTGCCTGAATTGAAAGTTAGGCCTAGCTCTGCCACAATCTTGTTATGTACCTTTGTTCCTGTTATAACTGAGCTGTTTGGGTCTCAGTATCCACATCTGTAAAGTGGGAGTGTGACATAAAGACAGAGCCCTCTCATCAAGCTCCTTTCCAGCCCCACCATTCTATGAATCTAATGAAATTACTCCAGCATGAGAGTTTTTCTTTACTTCCTTCCTTTCTTAAAATAGACAATCAAATAAGTAAATATATATTAAAAGCACATACATTAATCATCTATCCCTCTGAATAGGAAGAGAGAACATTGTTTTTTGTTGCCATTATCTATTCCCTAACGTGTATTTAAAAAGAGAGTTCCCATAAAAAAGATTTTTATTTTTTCCTGAATCAAAAATAGCATATCATTTCTTTGCCATTTACGTTCTATTAAGAAAGAAAACAGAAAATCATTACAGAAATCATATTAGGAACTTTAAGAAGGAAGAGAAAAGTCACTAAAATTCTATTTAAAATTCAAATGGTTCATTTACATGTTTTCTTTGACAGAAGATATCACAGCCACCTCAAACTCCCTTCACTTCCTTTTCCAGGGGCAATATCCTTAACTGTGCAAACCAGGACCCTCGTCACACACCTTTCCCACCTGTCTTCTGAGGTAACAAAGCTGCGGTATTGATTACAGCCTGAGATACTTGGGATGGGAGTAAAACATTTCATCTGGGAGACAGTACTGTGATAAATTTGCCAAATCTAGAAGAAAGTTAAGCCCCATCACTACTTTGGCAAGAAATTTCAGTTCTCATGGCTAAACAATGATCATCATTTTTACACAAGACTTTTAAAAATGAAAGCACCTGGGGCGCCAGAAAGAAAATAAGTCTGAGAATGCAAGTTTTTCTGTCAATATTTAAACCAGATAAGACACTATCAATGCACCCTTAACCAAGGGTCTGAAAAGAATTCAGGGCACCTGACACCTTGGTGAATAAGAGAAGCTCAGCTTTATGAAAAGGCCAAAGTCTTTGGGGGCGAAAGCTCCATTGTTCCAAGTGCTGATCCGCCTAAGACACCAGCAGAGGCAGAATGCTTGGAAGCAATAGGCAAGACTCCGGTTACAGGCTCCAGCTCTGGTGTATATGCTGATAAGCCTGGGATCCACCAGACGCACACTCAGGAAACACCAAGGGTGGGTCCCCCTGGGAGCGGAGGGCTCCTCAAACAGGAAGGCGAGAGTCTGAAGTTGCACAGTGTATGAGCACTCCCTACTGGCTGCTGAGGTTGGAGATGAACTGGTGGTTTCTGAGAAAGGGCTGTCCCAGGTTTCTGTGAGGAGGCTGATGGACGTACCTCATTTTCTAAGGGATAAGGGCGTGGCTCTGATTAGGTTTAGATTGCTCCAGATGTCATGCTGAATGAGGAGGAGGTGAGGAAAGGCTATGGATAGGAGGAAATCCAAGAACTGGCAAAAACTGTGTAAAACTGGTATATAATTTTCATTAACTCTTCCAGGTACAGTATTCCGCCCTTATCTGAGGAGGATAGGTTCCAAGAACCCCAGTGGATGCCTGAAACTACGGATAGGGCCAAACCCCATATACACGATATTTTTTGCTATACTACATACCTATGATAAGCCAGACACAGTAAGAGATTAACAACAACTAATAATAAAATAGAACCAATATAACAATATACTGTAATAGAAGTTATGTGAATGTGGTCTCTCTGTCTCTGTCTCAAAATATCTTTTTGTACAAATTTAATGACTTTTCCATCTTAACTGAGCACTTATCATGCACTGTGGCCATAGCTATTGCAGTTTGATGTGCAACAGCAAAACTAGCATGAATTTCTTTTTCCTTCTTCACAATTTCATGGATGGAAGATTTGTTCTTACCAGAGATCTTAGCAACCTCAGCATACGATTTTTTTTTCGTAAGTTGAGAACTTTCACCTTTTCAACTAAAGGAAACACTTTATAGCTTCTCTTTGGCATATCTGATTTGCCAGCATCACTGCTCTTGTGCTCTGGGGCCATTATTAAGTAAAATAGGGTGACTTGAACACAAGCAATGCCGACTCAGTGGATCTGATAACTGAGCCTCCTACTAAGTGACTGACTCCTACTAAGTGACTACACAGTAGGATACACTGGACAAAGGGATGATTCACATCCCAGGTGGAATGGTGTGAGAGTTCATCATGCTACTCAGAATGGTGCAAAATTTAAAACAAATGAACTGTTTATTTCTGAAATTTTCCATTTACTATTTTCATATTGCAGTTGACTGTGGGTAACTGAAACCAGGGAAGGTGAAACCGTGAATAAGGGGGGACTTCTGTGTTAACGTTTTATAAAGTATATACAGACCTGTGTATGCACATGTGTGTGTTTGGGGTGAAGAGGGTGCGGGAGGAAATTAATTTCTATGTGGCTCATTTTATCCCAGCAACGGGAATCCTTGGGACAGTCCAATGTGCTTATACTATTTATGTTTTACCAGAAAAATCCCATCCATAAACTTGATGAAACTGCCTGGTGTGTTCACTATACCACTGCACCTAAGCCCTAGACAGGTGGTCCCAAGCCTGGGGCAACAATATGCTATGTCTCCAATTCTCTGCTCTGTTTGGGTTCTTCTGTATAATAAGATGAAGGTCAAAATGGCAGCCTGCTAAAAGCAGAAGCATTTCAGTTGCAGGAATAACTTGCTTGTCATCAATTTGTTAATGCAATAGTCAAACATTTCTTTGACATGTACAGTATCAACTAACTTCAACAGATAAAGGGTCTAGAACAGGAAGATGCTGCAGATGCTTTAGCTCGGAGGAAGGCTTAGCAGAGCCAAAACGTCAGCAGGGCCTGTTTGTTCCATACTTTCCACCGGGCTCTGTGAAAGAAATGTTAGATTACTGCAATGACAAGTTTGTGACAAGCAAGTCATTTGTGCAACTGGTGCGCTCCTGTTTTTATCTGTTTACCATTCAGACTTGTGAATGCCATTTCAAGCACTTACAGGATTTCTGGCTCCCATTAAGGGGAAATGGTTTCTCCATGTTTAGAATTTTCTGCCTCAAAGAGAATTACTAAGCAATTATTTACCCCTGTGGTCACAGTGTCACACAAAAGCACTCTTGTGTTGTTTAGTCGGACTGAATCATGAAATGGAGTCCTGGGGACTGGATAGCTTGGAGCATCAGAAATTTCTGATCTAGTTTATTGGAATGACTACAAAGTAAGTCTGTAAGAGTCAATAAAATTGTGGCCAGCTTGAAATACCTTGCTCTTTTGCTCTGGGATCATATATCAAGGCCATATGTTTTAAGGCACATAAACACATAAACTCACTTCTAATGAGTAGATCCTGAGAAGCCAAGGCCTATGTCACAGACACTGATGTGATCTAACATATGATAGTTTTGATGACAAGGACTGCTTTAACTGTTGAGCAGGGGATTTACATGGCCTTCTCCCTGTGTTCTGTGGGTAATTAAAGGCCCATGCAGGAAACATTTTAAGTGTGTGGTAAAAGGTAATATCATAATCTAAAATTAACACTTGGGATCATCCTTCCTAGGCTGACTTTTGCATAGTAAATGGCAGATTTTGGATAAAGAATTCAAGGTTGTCTCATGGGATTCTTCACCTGAGATTGCTGAGTGAATTTTCGTGAGTCATTTTAACCTCCTGGGAGGAGGGTACAAAATAATAATACCTGTTCCTTGTTTACCTGACATGAATGGTCTCAGGGTCAATGTTATAAAACATGAAGAATGCCTTCAGAACTCACGAACAGTATTTCCTAAAAGTCATGTATTCTTTTTATGATTTAAAATTTTTGTCCATTGTTGGTACTGGATTTATAAATGATTCTAGATATACCTCTTAAAGAGGTATACCTCTTAAAGAACATGGAAGCACGAAGTTTTTTTTTTTGTTTTGTTTTTGGTTTTTTTTTTTTTGCGGTACACGGGCCTCTCACTGTTGTGGCCTCTCCCGCCGCGGAGCACAGGCTCCGGACGCGCAGGCCCAGCGGCCACAGCTCACGGGCCCAGCCGCTCCGCGGCACGCAGGATCCTCCCGGACCAGGGCACAAACCCGCGTCCCCTGAATCGGCAGGCGGACTCCCAACCACTGCGCCACCAGGGAAGCCCGGAAGCATGAAGTTTTGAAGCAGGGAGACAGACGCTCACAATATCTAGGGAAGCAAGTCAAAGCTGGAACAGAGGTGGGAATGTTAAGAACCAGCCAGAAAGTGATGATGTAAAATGAGGCAGAACTTGGTATGGTGACTAGAGAATGTTACAGAAATGTATATTTGTCCCTGCTGAATAAAAATTTTATTGTTAGTAATCATTTGCCAGACACTACATGCATTACACAATTTACATGTCTAATACAATCTTTATAACAGCTCTATGGTGTGTGTATTATCAATATTTTTTTACCTGTGGAGACTAAAACTTATAGAAATTTAAATACTTTACCATAAATCTGTAAGTAGCAAAGGTTTGAAATTATTTTCCCTTAATCCAAAGCCCTGATACTCTTAACCACTGAAGAACTGAAGTCACTTCCACTGCCTTCAGAAGACTTTTCTCTCTAGTTTACTGGGAAACATTTTAATCCGAAAATGTAGATATTTGAGAATTGGATACAAAAGGCCTGGTGAAAATATTCTGGCTCTAGCTGTGTCGCCATCCTTCTCAGGCCTCTGGGAAAGCTGAGCTTCATCAAGATGTCGTTCCTTTTGCCTCGGCCTGACCTATTCTAGCTTTAATACACTGGGGAAGAGGTGAAAGGGATTGTGCCATGAATGCAGGGTGTTTGGCTGCCTCTCCCTGTGTCCATGCCCACTCCTTTCTCTCTCTTCATGTGTACAGCCTTTAGTTCACCCTACTCTTTGCTCCTATGTTACCTCCAGGGAGTCTTCTTTTGTCACTTGTCTGCTATTGTTTTTAGATGGGGGAAGGGGCAGACATCTTTCTTACCATGACAAGGATTACTGAAACAGTCTAAACTTCAAACTTTGCACAGAATGTACCCTTTGTTCAGTCTTCTGCTTTGTTTCTCTTTAATGATAGCTTTGCCACAGGTTCTTCCTATGTAACTCAGAGCTATGCAAATCAAACTGGTAAGCAAGACTTTGCAGCTGTTCTATCTTAAAATGATAAGTGTCCAAGAGGTGGAGGCCTGAGTGAGGCATGTCTTCTGAATATTACATGTCTAATGGCTGCTTTCCTTGCATGAGTAGCAAAAAATGAGCTCAGTGAGATTCCTGGGTCTCTTTTTAGTGTGTGCTCAGGTTGGATCCCAAGAGGTTTTAGCTTACACAAACTTTTTGTTTCATGATATTTCTACTTTAAAAAAAATTAAAAAAAAATTACTTCTAGGGTTTTCCCCAGGCACAAGATTCTTACTTAAAAGTCACTCAGAAAGACCCCGTCATGAAGAATCATAAAATCACAGGGCAGTGTGTAAAGGACCCTAAAACCCCGTGGTCTGAGTCTTGATCTGGTGTCTGAGTTTGCTCGCTGCAGTCATTCAGCCTCTGCTGCACACTGCCAGGGGCATGTTGCTTTCAACCTCACAGACAACCCAGTCCTGCTCTAGGACACTTCTATTTGTACAAAATGTTCTTCCTTATATTAAACCTTAACATGTCTTTCTAAAATTCCCCATCATAGCTTCTCGTTCTTTTTTACCACACTTTTCAATCCTGAGAGCTTCAGGGAATTAATAGTTTAATGGCTCATTTAGTGACAATTCTTATGCATTTCATATACCAACAAGGGGTTTAGATTGTCTTGCCTTGTCCCTTTTCCCTCACCACACATAAGTTAAATTCCCATTCTACCCCTCTGACAACCCTGGGAAGAATGAAAGTCAGTCAGTCTACCCAGTTTTTTCATTTCCATTTGGATGTAGATAACACGTGTGACAAAGCATTCTTAATCTCTTCGATTTTCTGTCCAACTCTGTGGAAGTTTTGCTAGACAACCTCAGGCAGACTTGACAGCTATAGCTATTCATAGGGTGACCACACAGTTTACTGTCCAAATGGGGACACTTTTTGAGGGTGAAAGGACCCTATAAATAATTATACCAAGACCACAGGCAAAACCCAGAAATGTCCCAGGCAAATCTGTACAATACTTTTCATCTACCTTTACTCCAACACCCATCTCTTTGCACCTTAGTTCTCTGTTTCCACGTCTACTTCTTCCAACAGTCTGTGAGCACTCTTTAGTGATGGACACATTTATCTGTGTACTTCTAGTTCCTAGAAGAGTACTTCGCAAGTAGGAAGAGCTTGGTGTATATATATTTTTAAATAAGGATATACTTTTTCCTACTTGTTTACTGTGGACTTTCCCCCTTATTTTTATAAGCAAATTCCACCAACACATGTTGGCTTCATATTTTTGGAGATGAAGCAAAAATACTTAGTGTCATAGGAGGGGAACGATTTAAGTTTAATAGAAATGAGTTTGACTTTGAATATTGAGAGCAACAGGCAGAGTGAAATGTGCTAACTTTTCCACTAAAAGTCTATTGTACCTCTTTACAGAACACTGAAAATATGTTCTAATCTCTTTGTTCACAAGTAATTTTTTTCAGCAGCTGTACCCACAATTCCAAGTTTGTAGTAAATCAATTATTATAGGCAATGATGGTAATATAGTGTGACGGTTACATATATGTGATCATATGGAACAAAGGGTAACATAGTGTGAATTCTCCACAAAAACACTGGTGGCACTTCTGTTGCTTTCACCTTGGCCAACGACATTTAGCAGTCCTGGTGGCTTTTAGTAGTGTTTGCTTCTGAATAACAGTGGTTTTTAAAAAGACAGAGAAGAAGAAAGTCCTGAAAAATGAGAATCACCTAGAGAAGTCATTGCTTCCCTTCACCCTGACACATTTAAACCATTCCATAAAGATGTGAGTCTATACTGTTTAGGTTAAAGAGCTTCAGAGAAGACAAACCCAGAACTTCCCTTTCAGTGTTTAGAAGGCTCACTATCAAGAGCTTACCTCATTATCAAACCTAAAGATTTTCTGTTGCAGTGTAAGCCTATTTCATCACTATGGAGCCTCAGTGAAGAAAAGAAAGTCTCATTTCTTACTTCCCATAACTTGCTTAAAAATTAATCTTAGCTCACTATCTCAATCTTTTTTTTTTTTCTTTTTTCTGTTAGGATGAAAAAACTCAATGGTTTGACTTTTCCTTAAAGACTTTTTTTTCAGAATTTTATTTTATTTTTTAAAATTAATTTTTATTGTAGTATAGTTGATTTATAATGTTTTTAAATATCTTTATTGAAGTATAATTGCTTTACAATGTTGTGTTAGTTTCTGCTCTATAGCAAAGTGAATCAGTTATACACATACATATATCCACACTTTCTTAGATTTTTTCCCATATAGGTCATCACAGAGTATTGAGTAGAGTTCCCTGTGCTTGTATACAGTAGGTCCTTATTAATTATCTATTTTATATATAGTAGTGTGTACATGTGAATCCAAATCTCTGAATTTATCCCTCCCCCCTGCTTTCCCCCTTGGTAACCATAAGTTTGTTTTCTACATCTGTGACTCTATTTCTGTTCTGTAAATAAGTTCATTTGTACCATTTGTTTTAGATACCACATACAAGCAATATCATATGATATTTGTCTTTCTCTGTCTGACTTCATTCATATGACAATCTCTAGGTCCATCCATGTTGTTGCAAATGGCATTATTTCATTCTTTTTTATGGTTGAGTAATATTCCATTGTATATATGTACCACATCTTCTTTATCCATTAATCCATTGATGTACATTTAGGTTGCTTCCATGTCTCTGAATTTAAATTTTACTGGGACGGAGTTTAATAACTCTTTCTCTCCAAAATGTTCATATCCAATTTCAGCTGAATATCAAACAAGCATGATTAAGTGTCTGATCCATGCTCCGAGGAAATAGTAGAGATATCTATATTCTTCATGCTTCTTATACAGTCCACTATTACAGCTGTGTTTAAATTTCAGTTTTACATTTCACACTCCTGATTTACTTTCTATACTCTACTTCTAGATGCTATTTTGCCCACAAAGCTAGCCATTCTTTATTTTCAGTCCATCAGTGACATTTACCAAACCATCATGGATAATGGAAAATATAAGACTTGCAAGAAGATTCAAAGAAACAAAGTTATAAGCCTTCCCTTACATATGACAAACTTATAGAGAAAGAAGACAACCTCATAGAAAAGAAGCAATGGGGATATGCATATTCAGGTAAGTGGTGTTAGTTTAGCAGCTATTAAGATGTGCAAGCTAACATGGCTATATGAACTCAGATATAAACGATGAGAGAGTAATGAGACAAGTTGCCACTTGTGAGGTTTATTTTCCTTCCTGAGAATATTAACATTAACTTTTATTTAACAACATTCTGCTGATCTTCCGTTTTAGGTAGTGTTCATTTTAAATTTGTCCTTTTTCTGAAGTGGTTGATTATACCTATGTCTCAAATTGCTGCTATTTGGACACTGTGCATAAAAGCACTGTACTTTGAAAGCATGCATTCCCTGTCCTCAACATCTAAAACAGTGATTTACAACTAACTGTTTAGAATCTCTGGTGCCCTGTTGTTCACATGATTTGCATCACTCTTCTTTGACTACTCCTTCTTAAAATATAATTTTATATTAAAATGCATTTTGTTTTGAGATTTTTGAAATGCTGCCACCAATAATTTAGAATACACTGGGTTTGTTAATATTGGAAGACATGTGTCTAGTTAATCAAGGTAATCGAAAACCAGAATCCAAAATGGCATACCATTTCTCCATTTCTCCATATTGACTCCTGAGAATTCTGAAGTGCTTGGCACCAAATAAACAGGTTAGAAATTGTTTTTGTTTGCTTATTTGTTTTTTGTCATTTGAGACAAAATCAAAAACTCTGCTATTTATGTGGAGTTAGACTATAACGCTAGCTTTGCCTTAGTTCACCAGAGCTCTCATTGGACCAAGAAAGAAGACAAGGTATTATACAGCATGGCATTGTGCTGGTTAATACCTAGAGTCCTGGTATTGTCAAAGGATTGCCAAATAAGTTTTACCAGGGCTTTCCTGGGATATTTTATTTCACATAGGTTAGATTTCCATGATTATAACTTGTAGATAGCAGTATTAAAATGGTTGTAAATGGTGCAGTTTCCCAAATAGTGAGTTTCATTTTGGCAGAGAAGAGACAGTGAAGGTAAATATAAAAGTATCATCACCCACAAACCAGAAAGGTGAGCTAGAGCAAAACTGTACCTTTCTTGGGTGATCAGCCACAGAGCACCATTTTTTAAAATTGAAGTATAGGGGCTTCCCTGGTGGCGCAGTGGTTGAGAGTCCACCTGCCGATTCAGGGGACATGGGTTCGTGCCCCGGTCTGGGAGGATCCCGCATGCTGCGGGGCGGCTGGGCCCGTGAGCCATGGCCGCTGGGCCTGCGCGTCCGGAGCCTGTGCTCCGCGACGGGAGAGGCCGCAGCAGTGAGAGGCCCGCGTACCGCAAAAAAAATAAATAAATAAATAAAATAAAATTGAAGTATAGTTGATTTACAATGTTGTGTTAGTTTCTGGTATACAGCAAAGTGATTCAGTTATGTATATATATATATATATATATATATATATATATATATATATACACACACATATATATATACATATATATATTCTTTTCCATGGTGGTTTATTACAGGATATTGAATACAGTTCCCTGTGCTATACAGTAGGACCTTGTTGTTTATCTATTTTATATATAAAAGTTTGTATCTGCTAATCTCAAATTCCTAATTTATCCCTCCCCTACCCCCTTTCCCCTTTGGTAACCATAAGTTTGTTTTGTATGTCACAGAGCACCATTTATATAAGAATTTGAATTTCTATACTGACCTTATTTTCAAATTGCATTGAATATAAATATAATAATGCTGTTAATAAGCAGTTCATTTACTAAATTTATAGAGAAATTTTCTCCAAAATACATTACTTAGTCCAATCTATTATTTTGTCTAACCTATTCTCTATTTTGCCCCATATATTGTTTTACAGAAGTTTATTCTATAAAAATCTATATCATATATTTTCTAAACAGCATAATCTATTCTTTGTTTTTTAAAATAAATTTATTTATTTTATTTATTTATTTTTGGCTGCGTTGCGTCTTCCTTGCTGCACACGGGCTTTATCTAGTTGTGGTGAGCAGGGCCTACTCTTCTCTGCGGTGCACTGGCTTCTCATCACGGGGGCTTCTCTTGTTGCAGAGCATGGTCTCTAGGCACGCGGGCTCAGTAGTTGTGGTGCACAGGCTTAGCTGCTCTGCGGCATGTGGGATCTTCCTGGACCAGGGCTCAAACCCGTGTCCCCTGCATTGGCAGGTGGATTCTTAACCACTGAGCCACCAGGGAAGCCCAGTATAATCTATTCTTATACCCAATCTATTCCACTCCCAACATACAATTCCAAGAGACTCACATACATAATGCCACATTCATTACTTTGGGGCACATAAATGGTCTCTGGGTCCATGACTGCTAGTTAAGCAGGTAGCTTCCAAGCCACTATTACATGAGTAGAAACTGAAAACTACATGTTTCATAATTATTGAATAAAAGAAGACTTCCACTGTGGAAGAGCATATAGTTATTTCAAAAGCAGTGGCTTCAAAAGGAATGGCCCCAGAGGAGGAGCTTCAAGATGGCGGAAGAGTAAGATGCGGAGATCACCTTCCTCTCCACAAATACATCAGAAATACATCTACATGTGGAAAAACTCCTACGGAACACATACTGAATGCTGGCAGAAGACCTCAGACCTCCCAAAAGGCAAGAAACTCCCCACGTATCTGGGTAGGGCAAAAGAAAAAAGAAAAAACAGAGACACAAGAATAGGGATGGGACCTGCACCAGTGGGAGGGAGCTGTGAAGGAGGAAAGGTTTCCACACACTAGGAAGGCCCTTCGTGGGCGGAGACTGCAGGTGGCAGAGCGGGGAAGCTGCGGAGCTACGGAGGAGAGCGCAGTCACAGGGGTGTGGAGGGCAAAGCGGAGAGATTCCCGCACAGAGGATTGGTGCCGACCAGCACTCACCAGCCCGAGAGGCTTGTCTGCTCACCCGCTGGGGTGGGCGGGGACTGGGAGCTGAGGCTTGGGCTTCGGTTGGATCCCAGGGAGAGGACCTGGGTTGGTAGCATGAATACAGCCTGAAGGGGGCTAGTGCGCCACGGCTAGACGGGAGGGAGTCCGGGAAAATGTCCGGAGCTGCCGAAGAGGCAAGAGACTTTTTCTTTCCTCTTTGTTTCCTGGTGCGCCCGGAGAGGGGATTAAGAGCGCTGCTTAAAGGAGCTCCAGAGACGGAAGCGAGCTGCGGCTAACAGCGCGGACCCCAGAGACGGGCATAAGACGCTAAGGCTGCTGCTGCAGCCACCAAGAAGCCTGTGTGCAAGCACAGGTCACTATCCATACCTCCCCTCCCGGGAGCCTGTGCAGCCCGCCACTGCCAGGGTCCCGGGATCCAGGGACAACTTCCCCGGGAGAACGCAAGGCGCGCCTCAGGCTGCTGCAACGTCACGACGGCCTCTGCCGCCGCAGGCTCGCCCCTCACTCCATGCCCCTCCCTGTCCCCTGGCCTGAGTGAGCCAGAACCCCCAAATCAGCGGCTCCTTTAACCCCATCCTGTCTGAGTGAAGAACAGATGCCCTCAGGTGACCTACACGCAGAGCCGGGGCAAATCCAAAGCTGAATCCCGGGAGCTGTGCGAACAAAGAAGAGAAAGGGAAATCTCTCCCAGCAGCCTCAGGAGCAGCGGATTAAATCTCCACAATCAACCTGATGTACCCTGCATCTGTGGAATACATGAATAGACAACGAATCATCCCAAATTGAGGAGGTGGAGTTTGGGAGCAAAGATATATATTTTTTTCCCTTTTTCTCTTTTTGTGAGTGTGTATGTGTATGCTTCTGTGTGTGATTTTGTCTGTATAGCTTTGCTTTTACCATTTGTCCTAGGGTACTGTCTGTTTATTTATTTATTTATTTTTTACTTAAATTTTTTTTTTCTTAATAATTATGTTTTATTTTAATAAATTTATTTTATTTTATTGTATCTTCTTTCTTTCTTTCTATTTTTTCTCCCTTTTATTCTGAGCCGTGTGGATGAAAGGCTCTTGGTGCTCCAGCCAGGCATCAGGCCTGTGCATCTGAGGTGGGAGAGCCAACTTCAGGACACTGGTCCACAAGAGACCTCCCAGCTCCACGTAATACCAAACGGCAAAAATCTCCCAGAGATCTCCATCTCAACACCAAGACCCAGCTTCACTCAAAGACCAGCAAGCTACAGTGCTGGACACCCCATGCCAAACAACTAGCAAGACAGGAACACAACCCCATCCATTAGCAGAGAGGCTGCCTAAAATCAAAATAAGGCCACAGACACACCAAAACACACCACCAGACGTGGACCTGCCCACCAGAAAGACAAGATCCAGCCTCATCCACCAGAACACAGGCACTAGTCCCCTCCACCAGGAAGCCTACACAACCCACTGAACCAACCTTAGCCACTGGGGACAGACACCAAAAACAATGGGAACTATGAACCTGCAGCCTGTGAAAAGGAGACCCCAAACACAGTAAGTCACGCAAAATGAGAAGGCAGAAAAACACACAGCAGGTGAAGGAGCAAGGTAAAAACCCACCAGACCCAACAAATAAAGAGGAAATAGGCAGTCTACCTGTAAAAGAATTCAGAATAATGATAGTAAAGATGATTCAAAATCTTGGAAAGAGAATAGAGAATATACAAGAAAATGTTTAACAAGGACCTAGAAGAACTAAAGAGCAAACAGACAATGATTAACAACACAATAAGTGAAATTTAAAATTCTCTAGAAGGGATCAATAGCAGAATAACTGAGTCAGAAGAATGGATAAATGACCTGGCAGAAATAGTGGAAATAACTACTGCAGAGCAGAATAAAGAAAAGAGAATGAAAAGAACTGAGGACAGTCTCAGAGACCTCTAAGACAACATTAAATGCACCAACATTCGAATTATGGGGGTCCCAGAAGAAGAAGAGAAAAAGAAAGGGACTGAGAAAATATTTGAAGAGATTATAGTTGAAAACTTCCCTGATATGGGAAAGGAAATAGTTAATCAAGTCCAGGAAGCACAGAGAGTCCCATACAGGATAAATGCAAGGAGAAACATGCCAAGACACATATTAAACAAACTATCAAAAATTAAATAAAAAGAAAAAATATTAAAAGCAGCAAGGGAAAAACAACAAATAACACACAAGGGAATCCCCATAAGGTTAACAGCTGATCTTTCAGCAGAAACTCTGCAAGCCAGAAGGGAGTGGCAGGACATATTTAAAATGATGAAGGAGAAAATCCTACAACCAAGATTACTGTACCTAGCAAGGATCTCATTCAGATTTGATGGAGAAATTAAAACCTTTACAGACAAGCAAAAGCTAAGAGAATTCAGCACCACCAAACCAGCTTTACAACAAATGCTATAGGAACTTCTCTAGGCAGGAAACACAAGAGAAGGAAAAGACCTACAATAACAAACTCAAAACAATTAAGAAAATGGGAATAGGAACATACATATCGATAACTACCTTAAATGTAAATGGATTAAATGCTCCAACCAAAAGACATAGACTGGCTGAATGGATACAAAAAGAAGACCCGTATATATGCTGTCTACAAGAGACCCACTTCAGACCTAGGGACACATACAGACTGAAAGTGAGGGGATGGAAAAAGATATTCCATGCAAATGGAAATCAAAAGAAAGCTGGAGTAGCAATACTCATATCAGACAAAATAGACTTTAAAATAAAGACTATTACAAGAGATAAAGAAGGACACTACATGATGATCAAGGCATCGATCCAAGAAGAAGATATATCAATTGTAAATATTTATGCACCCAACATAGGAGCACCTCATTACATAAGGCAAATGCTAACACCCATAAAAGGGGAAATCGACAGTAACACAATCATAGTAGGAGACTTTAACAGCCCACTTTCACCAATGGACAGATCATCCAAAATGAAAATAAATAAGGGAACACAAGCTTTAAATGATACATTAAACAACATGGACTTAATTGATATTTATAGGACATTCCATCCAAAAACAACAGAATACACATTCTTCTCAAGTGCTCATGGACCATTCTCCAGGATAGATCATATCTTGGGTCACAAATAAAGCCTTGGTAAATTTAAGAAAATTGAAATCGTATCAAGTATCTTTTCTGACCACAATGCTATGAGACGAGATATCAATTACAGGAAAAAATCTGTAAAAAATACAAGCAGATGGAGGTTAAACAATACACTACTTAATAATCAAGAGATCCCTGAAGAAATCCAAGGGGAAATCAAAAAATACCTAGAAACAAATGACAATGAAAACACAACAACCCAAAACCTATGGGATGCAGCAAAAGCAGTTCTAAGAGGGAAGTTTATAGCAATACAATCCTACCTTAAGAAACAAGAAACAGGGATTCCCTGGTGGCGCAGTGGTTGAGAGTCCATCTGCTGATGCAGGGGACACGGGTTCGTGCCCCAGTCTGGGAAGATCCCACATGCCGCGGAGCGGTTGGGCCCGTGAACGTGGCTGCTGAGCCTGCGCGTCCGGAGCTCCGCAATGGGAGAGGCCACAACAGTGAGAGGCCCGCATAACACACACACACACACACACACACACACACAAAGAAACAAGAAACATCTCAAATAAACAACCTAACCTTACACATACAGTAATTAGAGAAAGAAGAACAAAAAAAAAACAAACCCCAAAGTTAGCAGAAGGAAAGAAATCATAAAGATCAGATCACAAATAAATGAAAAAGAAATGAAGGAAATGATAGCAAGGATCAATAAAACTAAAAGCTGGTTCTTTGAGAAGATAAAATTGATAAACTATTAGCCAGACTCATCACGAAAAAAAGGGAGAAGACTCAAATCAATAGAATTAGAAATGAAAAAGAAGAAGTAACAACTGACACTGCAGAAATACAAAGGATCATGAGAGATTACTATAAGCAACTCTATGCCAATAAAATGGACAACCTGGAAGAAATGGACAAATTCTTAGAAATGCACAACCTTCCGAGACTGAAGCAGGAAGAAATGGAAAACATGAACAGACCAATCACAAGCACTGAAATTGAAAGTGTTATTAAAAATCTTCCAACAAACAAAAGCCCAGGACCAGATGCCTTCCCAAGCGAATTCTATCAAACATTTAGGGAAGAGCTAACACCTATCCTTCTCAAACTCTTCCAAAATATAGCAGAGGGAGGAACACTCCCAAACTCATTCTACGAGGCCACCATCACCTTGATACCAAAACCAGGCAAGGATGTCACAAAGAAAGAAAACTACAGGCCAATATAACTGATGAACATAGATACAAAAATCCTCAACAAAATACTAGCAAACAGAATCCAACAGCACATTAAAAGGATCATACACCATGATCAAGTGGGCTTTACCCCAGGAATGCAAGCATTCTTCAATATATGCAAATCAATCAACGTGATACACCATATTAACAAATTGAAGGAGAAAAACTATATGATCATCTCAATAGATGCAGAAAAAGCTTTCAACAAAATTCAACACCCATTTATGATAAAAACCCTGCAGAAAGTAGGCATAGAGGGAACTTTCATCAACATAATAAAGGCCATATATGATAAACCCACAGCCAACATCATCCTAAATGGTAAAAAACTAAAACCATTTCCTCTAAGATCAGGAACAAGACAAGGTTGGCCACTCTCACCACTATTACTCAACATAGTTTTGGAAGTTTTAGCCACAGCAATCAGAGAAGAAAAAGAAATAAAAGGAATCCAAATCGGAAGAGAAGAAGTAAAGCTGTCACTGTTTGCAGATGACATGATACTATACATACAGAATCCTAATGATGTTACCAGAAAACTACTAGAGCTAATCAATAAATTTGGTAAAGTAGCAGGATACAAAATTAATGCACAGAAATCTCTAGCATTCTTATACACTAATGATGAAAAATATGAAAGTGAAATTAAGAAAACATTCCCATTTACCACTGCAACAAAAATATCTAGGAATAAACCTACCTAAGGAGACAAAAGACCCTTATGCAGAAAATTATAAGACACTGATGAAAGAAATTAAAGATGATACAAATAGATGGAGAGATATACCATGTTCTTGGATTGGAAGAATCAACACTGTGAAAATGACTCTACTACCCAAAGCAATCTACAGGTTCAGTGCAATCAGTATCAAACTACCATTGGCATTTTTTTACAGAACTAGAACAAAAAATTTCACAATTTGTGTGGAAACACAGAAGACCCCAAATAGCCAAAGCAAGCTTGGGAAAGAAAAATGGAGCTGGAGGAATCAGGCTCCCTGACTTCAGACTATACTACAAAGCTACAGAAATGAAGACACTATGGTACTGGTACAAAAACAGAAATATAGATCAATGGAACAGCATAGAAAGCCCAGAGATAAACCCATGCACATATGGTCACCTTTGATAAAGGAGGCAAGAATATACAGTGGAGAAAAGACAGCCTCTTCAATAAGTGGTGCTGGGAAAACTGGACAGCTACATGTAAAAGAATGAAATTAGAACACTCCCTAATACCACACACAAAAATAAACTCAAAATGCAGTAAAGACCTAAATGGAAGGCCAGACACTATCAAACTCTTAGAGGAAAACACAGGCAGAATACTTTATGACATAAATCACAGCAAGATCCTTTTTGACCCACCTCCTAGAGAAATAGAAATAAAAACAAAAATAAACAAATGGGACCTAATGAAACTTAAAAGCTTTTGCACAGCAAAGGAAACCATAAACAAGACCAAAAGACAACCCTCAGAATGGGGGAAAATATTTGCAAATGAAGCAACTGACAAAGGATTAATCTCCAAAATTTACAAGCAGCTCATGCAGCTCAATATCAAAAAAACAAACAACCGAATCCAAAAAAGGGTGAAGACCTAAATAGACATTTCTCCAAAGAAGATATACAGTTTGCCAACAAACATGTGAAAGAATGCTCAACATCATTAATCATTAGAGAAATGCAAATCAAAACTACAATGAGATATCATCTCACACCAGTCAGAATGGCCATCATCAAAAAATCTACAAACAATAAATGCTGGAAAGGGTGTGGAGAAAAGGAAGCCCTCTTGCACTGTTGGTGGGAATGTAAATTGATACAGCCACTATGGAGAACAGTATGGAGGTTCCTTAAAAATCTAAAAATAGAACTACCATATGACCCAGCAATCCCACTACTGGGTATATACCCTGAGAAAACCCTAATTCAAAAAGAGTCATGTACCAAAATGTTCACTGCAGCTCTGTTTACAATAGCCAGGACATGGAAGCAACCTAAATGTCCATCAACAGATGAAAGGATAAAGAAGATGTGGCACATACATACAATGGAATATTACTCAGCCATAAAAAGAAACGAAATTGAGTTATTTGTAGTGAGGTGGATGGACCTAGAGTCTGTCATACAGAGTGAAGGAAGTCAGAAAGAGAAAAACAAATATTGTATGCTAACACATATATATGGAATCTAAGAAAAAAAAAAGTCATGAAGAATCTAGGGGCAAGACGGGAAGAAAGACACAGACCTACTAGAGAATGGACTTGAGGATATGGGGAGGGGGCAGGGTAAGCTGTGACAAAGTGAGAGAGTGGCATGGACATATATACACTACCAAACGTAAAATAGATAGCTAGTGGGAAGCAGCTGCATAGCACAGGGATATCAGCTCGGTGCTTTGTGACCACCTAGAGGGGTGGGATAGGGAGGGTGAGAGGGAGGGAGATGCAAGAGAGAAGAGATATGGGAACACATGTATATGTATAACTGATTCACTTTGTTATAAAGCAGAAACTAACACACCACTGTAAAGCAATTATACTACAATAAAGATGTTAAAAAAAAAGAAAAAAGCAATGACCCCCCTTCTGGTGTATGTACGTCTGAAATTTGGTATCATATCCCTCCCCCCACATCCTTTCAAAGTAGATCTCAAGATAAGTACTAAAAAGCACTCATTTGGTAGTAGTAACACCTCTTGCTTAGGGTACTTTTGAGTTAAATGTTGGCAAATGGTCTTTTTAGGAAGGCAGAAGTAGTAATCATTATAAAATCATTCAATCATTCATAAACTAAAAATAAAATGGCAATTTATTGGCCCAAAATAGAGTAGGACAGAGCTATGAATAAAGGTACACTGTGCCTGGGATAAAACATAGAACTGGAACTAGATAGGTCATTTACCTCTGGTGCCTTTGGGTTGGAGGTTGTGGGTCTCTATTGAGTGGTGTCTAGCACTAAGTATCACAGAGGCATCGACAAAGCTCATCTCCATAATAACAGTAGATTTTACTCTATGTTAAGATATACCTGTTTTTAAATTTTTGAAAAAATGTTTTATATTTTATTTTTTGATTCTTAGGTTGATATTATGATTTGATTATATTAAAAAATTTTTATTGGGGTACAGTTGATTTACAATGCTGTGTTAGTTTCAGGTGTACAGCAAAGTAAATGTCCATCAGTAAAGGAATGGATAAAGATGTGGTACATATATACAATGGAATATAACTCAGCTCTAAAAAGAAACAAAATAATGTCATTTGCAGCAACATGGATGGACCTAGAGATTGTCATACTGAGTGAAGTAAGTCAGACACAGAAAGACAAATATCACATGGTATTGCTAATATGTGGAATCTAAAAGAAAGGCTACGAATGAATTTATCTACAAAACAGAAATAGAGTTACAGATGAAGAAAATAAACTTATGGTTACCAGGGGGTAAGGGAAGGGGGATGAATTGGAAGATTGGGATTGACACATACACACTACTATATATAAAATAGAAAACTAATAAGGAACTACTGTATAGTACAGGGGACTATACTCAATACTCTGTAATTGACTATATGGGAAAAGAAGCTAAAAAAGAATGGATATATGTATATGTATAAAAGACCTTTTAAACAACCCCATGAAGTGTTCTGTTTATTATCAGCCATACAGTCAGGGAGCTATTTCTTTTTTGTCAGGGGTAGCCAAGGCAGAAGAGTCAATATATGTGCCTTCCCTGCTGAGATGGGCTCAGACATGCTCCCTCAGCACTTTTGTCTGTTCTTATTTCTCTCATTTCACTCTGTGATCAGTAAACAAAATACATACCAGGGAAGAAAGAGCTGAAGAAGTTGCTAGGATTTCTAAGGAAGAGGAATACAAATCCTTCCTGCTTTTAGGCAAGAGAATGTTTTAGTATTAATGAAAAGAGATGGTTAAATTACAGCCCATCAAATTTCAAATACAGTTCCAAAGTGTGTCTAAAATGATCCAAAAGAAAACAAAATTCCTCCTGTCCTTATCTATAAATTCTGCAGGCTGATCCTAGGTTCTCATCTCATTCCTGTTTCTTGTTCTTCCCCAGAAAGGATTAGTGTCTAACATTAAACAAATAGTATATAATAAAGAACAGATATAATGTATACTCATAAAATTCTGAGTTCAGAGCAAGAGGAGGGTAAGTTGTTAGCCCAGCAGATGAGTCTTACTGACAGGAAGAGAGACCTTTTCTAATTCATCCATAGAAGGTGCTGAAAATGTCCTCTAATATATCTTGAGATGAGGTTTTGGTGGTATAAAAATCTTGTGGTTAATACGGCATATTGTTGTTGTTGTTAATTTTCCTCCTCTCTAGGACCACAAAAACAGAGCTAAGTATAGACATGTTTATTTCTTCATTAGAAGCTTTACATGTTACTATATTCTATTGTAAATGAATTAGAAAGAAAAATACCAAATCCCTTGATGCAGGCCATGTTACAGATCCATGCATACCTATGCTTTCCTTTTTCCTATTCTCTCAATCCTTGCGCCCATTTTTTCTTTTTTGAATTTGAGGCTTGCCCTTACATTGCCAGATTATTTCTGGTGGTGGGAGCCCTTGTGACATTACTTTGTTCATCCACACTGTCTAGTTTGATACAAACTCCCAAGGGGCCTTTCTCCTACCAATCATGGTGACTGAATTAAAAATGATGACTTTTGTATTATAACATAAAATCTGGAGTCAAAATGAACTTTTAGTTTTATAAATAACTCATAATTATGAGGCAAATAAATATATGTATTTCCCTTTCTGAAGTATAACTAAAGGCTCTAGAGGTCCTAAGTTTGTCTTCAGTTGTTGTATTGAAACTGCATAAATGCAGTTCATTAGGCATTTCTTTTCTCAGTTCCAACAAGAACCACCCTAAAATCTTCTATGGTGTATAGCAGATCCTGGCAGCCCACATGAAAGCAAGTGCTCAAATGTTAGGGACTTAAATTTTAAATCCAAACTGGGAATTGTCTGTGAGTGACATGAAACTTGGGAGAATTCATTCAACTTAGGAGTTATTGCTGGTCCAATGGATCCAAGGAAAAGGTCATTACTGACGTACTCAAGGGGCATCAAGAGTTCCAGGATAGTCTCTTGGATATCTGGAAACCTGGATTATTTGACGTGAGCATGACCTAAAGTTTGGCAAATTCTTCCATACTTATTCTAGGTTGGATGCAGATCTCCAAGACACTCTCATCTTCCTTCTTCCTTTTGTTAAAGTTCAGATTCTTGGCATATTTTCATTACACGATATGGACAAGGTTACACATGGATTGAGAGCACACTGTAGTGCAGTAACTAAAGTGTTGTCTTAATATTGGTCTCTCTTACAAACCATGAAAGGCCAATATGCTGTTATTTGGGGCAGTTCATGGGAAAGTTGACATAATAATGCTTTCATGATTCAATTTATAAATGGGCCATTTCACTGGCATAGTAGGGAGGACACTAAGAAACATTTGCAAATGTAAATAGATTTTGTTTCAGAGAACAACCTTATCTCGCCAACTCATTAATATTTCTTCATTATGTACCTAAATCTCTATCACACTAAGTTCATACATAATCTAGGAAGACTTACTTAGAAAGTCCCAACATACAGTCTGTTTTCCATATCGATGGATGCCATTTTATACATGAGACTTGAACATCTGTGAAGTTTGGTATTTGTGGGATATGTCCTGGAACGAATCTCCCATGGATACTAAGGGACAACTATATATGTATTTCTACTATAAAATGGCAACAACAATTCTGGTTCAAATATCATAACCTAAGCAAAAATAAACACCTAAAATATAATAAAAATGTATTACCTATGTATATAGCTATATACAGATCTTCCTTGACTTATGATGGGGTTACATCCTGATAAACCCATCATAAGTTGGATATATCTTAAGTAAAGAATGCATTTAATACACCTAACCTACTGAACATCACAGCTTAGCCTAATGTTCCTTAAATGTGCTCAAAACACATTAGCCTACTGTTAGGCAAAACCATCTAATGCAAAGCCTATTTTATAATAAAATGTTGACTATCTCATATAATTTATTGAATACTGTACTGAAAGTGAAAACCAGAATGGTTGGGTGGGTACAGAATTGTTGTAAGTGTGTCGGTTGTTCACCCTCGTGATTGCATGGGTGATTGGGAGCTGCAGCTCGTTGCCACTGCCCACCATCAGGGGAGCGTGTTGCACTGCATATCTTTAGACCAGGAAAAGATCAAAATTCAAAATTCAAAGTAAGATTTCTACTGAATACATATTGCTTTCGCACCATCATAAAGTCAAAAAATTGTTAAGTGGAACAATTGTAAGTCGGGGACTGTCTGTCTATAAAACCCACCAAATCAAGATTGTGCAATGATGCTGTTTACTACAGTTTCATTATAGTATTTTTTGGAGATTCCTATTTTTGTACATAGAAGGGAATGACATCATATCTATGTAGCAGACAAACAGAAAAGTGCAGAGGGTGAATGCAAGATGCCCATATACTGTCTACCAAGAGTTGCCAGTTGTGAAAGGATCTGACATGCTAATATCCACTCATTTGGACTCGTTACTGAGACACTAAGAGCTTGATGGCTGGCAGGCACTATATTTAAGTGTGGTTACCGAGGCCCCCCGATATTGACAGAGTGCCAGATTCTAGGAAACTACTGATGTACACAGCTGGCCACAGCTCCAGACACCTCTCAGACAGAGTCTTTAAATGTCATAGATAATTGAATTTTCATGAAAGTGTAAGATAGAAAGGAAGAGCAAGAAGAGAGAAAGAACACAGAATGGGAAGCAGGGTAGGAAAAAAAAAGAAAATCACTTATACCACTGACATGAAAGCATGTGGCATCCCATCTCTAAAGAGCCTTATAAAGGATGTGAGATCAAGCCTTCTGAACGCATTCTGTGTTACCAAACACTAAATTACGTTTAATAATTTCACTGTGTATTTAAAAAGGGAGATACATGTTAAAGAATAGCGTCAATGAACTATTTCTGAACAAAATTTGGTTCAAATATAAATATTGTAAAACTCAATCTTAAAAAATTCAGAATAAAATAAAGTAAGGGAATCACAGGTACAAATAAACATGAGAAAGACTCCTAAGCAGTTTTCTCTGTATATTAGAGGTTAGGAGTCAAGGTGCCATGAAATCCATTTTTCGCCAAGGCACAGATGTGTCCTCTGACAGTTTCCTTTCCAGAGTCCCACTGAAAGCAGTGACACCTAGTGGGTTTATAACAAGATATTAAGGAATATCTCTCTCTCTCCCTGCCTTTCCACAGAAAACACCTACCAGGGAAATATATGAGGTAAGTCAGTTACTTGACACATGATAACGGAAATGAGCCATGGTTATAACTAGAACAACCAAGTGTTCCTTAGAAATCATGTAACTCAATACATTTTAAATGTAAATGGAGCTTTTTCACTTTGAAAGTCTTCCATCTGCTGAGGGCACCTTCCCTTGACCTTGATACACTGTGTCATTAAAAGCAACCACATTTTTCAAGGTTAGAATAGTTAGAATATGGCTTGCTTGTGCATTTACTTTTCCATATTAGAGTTGTGCAATCTCCACATTTTACATAGAGCAATCATGCCAATGCCCACAAACAAAATTCTTCCTCCTATTCAAAAGCACATGGGTAATTTTTTTTTAACCTGTAGCAATATGGTTTTGAAAGCCCCACTTGCCTTATTACTAGCATCACAGTAAGTCTTGATATAAATTACTTTTCCATATCTGGTTCTCTCTGTCTTAGGTACCTGGGACATTAGCAGGTACGTGGAGAATAAAGTTCCATAGCTCAAATATTCAAAGGGGGTTTTGCTTCTGCATCAACTTTTCAATGATTTCGTAGTGCTTTTCTTTTTTACGTTAGGACATAAAATGAAAGAATTTAGAGTTCCTTCCATGGGAAAAATAATTATTTTCTCTGTTTTTGAAGGCTTTTATTTTGAAGACAAAATCAGTTTTAACTCAAATGGATGCAGTAAAATCTCAGATACCGTAATCAGTGACTGCATTAAAACTCTCAGGAAGTATGCCAACTTCCATGTGAGGCCACAATTCAGCCAGAATCACAAACAGACATTATCCACCTTACCTCTGGCCATTCTAACATTTTATACTGAAAAATTATAGATCAAGACAATCATCTCTAACATGTTCACACAAATACACATACATACATACACACACATACAGTAATTTTTTTCTCCAGTGTCTGTATCATAAGCAGAGAGGTTTTGGTTTACTCTAGGCTGAGATCTAGAAAATACATAAAAATGGGTATTAAATTTTTCTGATTATAAAAGTAATAGTGTTCACCAAATATTCAGCAACCTGTGGTATACCCCTACAAGGAATACTGTGAAGTTGTTAAAGAGAATAAAGTAGATTTATATGCTATATGACAAGATCTAAGACATATATGATATGGTCCCTCTTATATGAATAAAATGAGGACACATATAGATATATACTGGCATATGCCATTTCCAGCAACATGGATGGATTTGGAGGGTATTATGCTAAGTGAAATAAGTCAGACAAAGAAAGACAAATACTGTATGATATCACTTATATGTGGAATCTAAAAAATGCAACTAGTGAATAAAACAAAAAAGAATCAGAACCAGATATAGAGAACAAACTAGTGGTTACCAATGGGGAGAAGGAAGAGGGTAGGGGCAATATAGGGGTAGGGAATTAAGAGATATAAATTATTTGGTAGATAATACAAATTATTAGGTATATAATAAACTACAAGGATATATTTTACACAGGAAATATAGCCAATATTTTATAGCTGTAAGTGGAGTATAACCTTTAAAAATTGTGATCACTATACTGCACACCTACAACTTATATAATATTGTACATCAATTATACTTCAATTAAAAAATTCATGCCAATAAGGCTATCTAAGTGGCAAAGTTATGAGGAATTTTTTCCTTGTTTTTCTCTTGTTTACAATATATGATATTTTAAAAGAAAAAAATTCCAAAATAAATTTTGTAAAAGTAGTTCATGTTAGTTATAAGAAATTTGAGAGCACTAAAAAAGAATAAATAAATAAAAAAAAGAAAAAAAACATAATTCTCTGACCCAACAATAACCACTGTTGAATTTTTGGTGGGTTGTGTCCAGTTTGCAAAGTCTCTTCTCTGCTCTACTTTAGGAGTAAGAAGGATCCTTTTCATTCTTTTAGGCAGAGGGACCCAAAACAGCTCTACAGCTGTTTTGCTATATAGCTTCCTGAACACCCTCCAACACCACACAGTTTTTTATTTCTAGGACATTCTTGGAGCAGCATAAGCTATATGTGACACTTCTCAAATTTCATAGGTCTTCCTTCATCTGGTATTGCTCCCTGAAAAGCATGATTCCTGTGCCACCTCATGATCTCCGTGGAGTTGGAGCAGGGGGGACCTCATGACACCACACAATTATTTGCACTGAAATCATTTCAAGAGGACTCAGAAATGCTCTGTTCTGAACACACAGAGATGCTTCTCTGCAAGTTACCCAGCCTTAGAACATCTTCAAATGTGAAGGAAGAACACAGAGAGGTGGTATACTTGGTGTTATTTTTTAGGCAATTGACCTAATGATTACAACACCTTCAAACACTTTATTTGGTCAGGATCATTTTCTGAAGAAGGGTATTAACCCTCTCTTCTACGCAGATACCTGAGTGTTACTGTTACTGTACATCCTTTAAGTACCTTATTCTCCTTTCAACAAATTTAAGCATCTTCCACCTTTGTTGCTGCTGTTATTGAAAATAAGATGATAATGATAATCCTTATTTTTATTATGGCTAACTTCCATTGATTGATTTCTACAGGTTGGGCAGTTTACTTACACTATTTTCATTCAATTCTCAAAATACTTCTGTTGTTGTTGTTATTATTATTATTCCTATTTTATAGATGAAAAAATATACTCAGGAATGTTGAAAAACTGCTGAGTGTCACAGATCTAGTAAGAAGCAGATGAAGACTCAAATCTACATCAGATTGATTTCAAACCGTCCTTAAGATCATTTTCCAGATTAGATTCATGTGACTCCTTACTCGCAGGTATAAACCATGCCCAGAGCTTTCTTATCTCTCTAGTATCTTTCTAATGCTCTCTCTCTCTCTCTGTGTGTGTGTGTGTATGTGAGAGAGAGAGACAGAGAGAGAACTTCAAATAAAATGTTATAAAATTTCTCTAGAACTCTATTTTCCTCACCTCTAAAATTGATAGCACCTACCTCAGAGGTTTATTGTGAGGACCAAATGAGATAATATAAGTGAAAACACTTAGTACATCTAAAATAAAACATCATCATTATTGCTGTACAAGTTTTCCTCTTTTGCATAATGGATGTGTTCTAGAGAAGGTGATTATGAAAATGTATAGGCTTAACTTCTATTATCAAATCACAGAGCAACTGCATTATAAAATCATAGAAAAATAGACTCCTAACAGATTGAGATGAAGACTTGATGTAAGGCAGGGGTTCAGGTAGAGGTTGGGTCTATGAATGTTATACTGGGAGCAGTCTGTGTTGGCAGCACTTTCTAGATACTCTTATCTCCCTTTCCTCAGCCTCCTTGGTCTGGTAATTTCTTGATCTACTCTAGCAGTTTCCAGAGATGATTTCCTTCTTTTCCTTTGTCTGGTTATGAAGTCCAATGATATTTGTATGCAACAATACTTCACCTATGGCCCTATCCCACACATGATGTACAATAGTTATAAAGTTCCTTTAATTTGAGATTTCCAATTAGGTAAATTTATTAGTGCCCTATTTACTCTGTATGTTTGGTTATAAGTTTCAGTCACATGTATTAATACTATTTGCATTAGCTTCATCATGTTTATTATTTCGAAAGGCTTCTGGGTCAGAAACCATGTCTTCTACTTTTTTGGAAACTCTACACTTACTAGTGAGTCCTATAAATAAAATGAAACTTTAAATAGTACTGACTTCATCTTCAAATCATAACTAAACCTGACTCTGGGCTTGAAGTGCTATTTTCTCCCTGTAGTCTCATCAGATATGAGTGTGTCATGTTACTAACTGAGGCCAAGCTATATGCTCCCACAATTCACTTATAACAACCAGCTACATCTTGGTGCTTGCCTTTTCTTGAGGTACCAGGACTTATTCTTAAATCAATGCCTTAATTTTTCTCTCAGCACATCCTTTACTTGTGGAAAGCATTCAGAAAGAATGGAATTTAAAAAATAAACTATGTGCTGCCCAAACCTTGGGAAAAGCAGTGATGTTTGAAAGCATCAGATTCAACTAATCAGAGGCACAAAAGCCTTATTAAATGTATTCACTTTCTTATCTTTAGAGCTCAGGTAGGAAACAAGATCCAACCTCAGCATACCAATGGGTATCAAGTGAGAGAGGTCAGCATAGTCTACACCATTATAGGGTAGCTTGGACACATCAGCTAGAAGTATTCTTAAATTCTAAAAGGAGATCTTGTTCCAAATTATCTCATACATGACAGCAGCCTGGGAAGCCACCAGACAGCCTCCCTTGTTCTAGACCAATTCAAACAAGGCTCACTTATATTTTATTTAATATTTTGTCATAAGAAGGCTATAGGATCTACTCAAGACCTCTTTTATTTTACTGCTGTTCATATTCCCATATCTGTCCGCTATCCCCTCATTTTACCATTCATCCATTTATTCAGTATATAATAAATATCAAGTACCTTAGGGGATGGGTAGATAGAAAGATGATTGATAAATAGATAATCAATAGATAGATAGGTAAATAAATAATAGTTAGCTAGATACAATTTATGAGTAATGACCTCAAGAAATGGCTAAGGAAGGAGATTTCAGATGGAGAATCCTTTAAACTAGGTATTAAAGGATAGATGGGATTTCAAAGTATAGAAAGGGAAGAGAAATCATTTTGAGCAGAATAAACCATATAAACAAAAAGGTTATCATGCAGTGGGAAAAGCAAATCATTTGGTTTGTGAAAGGGAGTAGCAAGAAATAAAATTGGTAATGTTTAGGAAAATTAGGGCTAGATCACAGAGGAACTTAAGTACCAACCAAAGAACATCACTCTGGCAATAATCTAAGTCTGAAGAAAGTTCAGTTAACAACCTAGAAGCATTATAATTTCAGTAGAGAGTACTGTAATACATCACAGACTCTGAGGCTTTGGGTTCCATAGGGGAGATGCTACACTAGTGGTAAAGAAAATGTCTTCATATCTAATGTCTTACTCCAGCTAAGATTATTGCGTTTCATCTATTAAGATTAATCATATCACAAAACAAGAATCTTACCAGCTCCTAATCACATTGACATTGGTCCTTCATTCTCAATAATAAATCCTATAGAGTTGCCTAAAGGCTGATGGTGAGTCTGGCTTAGATGAGAGAGGTGAGTAACCTAAGCACATGTGAGATGTCTGTTGAAAAGTTTGGTATAAGCTGTCATTTGAATTTGAATAGAACCAATATGTTCATAAATAATTGGTTACTTATGTAAGTTTAGTTCTGGCTCTTCCTATGATACAGAAAGTCATTTTAGTATCTTTGGAACTCTGAGATATCCTTACATATCCTTTAAAGGTCATTGCTGAATGTGTAGGATTCCCTGATTCTAGTCATCAAAGAAAAACCCCTTTTCCAGCACTTCCTATCCCCCTCCCTCTTTCTTGCTCTCTATTGTACTCACAGACTTCTGATATACTTTATATTTTATGCATGCATTTGTTTATTTTCTGCCTTTCTCTTCCAAATATTAGCTCTTTAAAGACAAGAAATTTTTTAATGTGTCTGTTTTGTTCACTGTGTAACCCCAGCACCTAAAACAGATACTTGTTGAAAGAACACTTTTTAACCTGAAGGAAAAATATAGAAGAGTGTGAGCAAATATTAACTGGAATGTGGGAAAATAAAGCTTTCTACATAAAGCCTCCCTCTAAAAATTCATATGCCATATCATATGAAAATATCATCAGCTAATAACTTCATGAACTAATTTTCTATAGTACTCAAACATTTAAAAATGTATCTATTTGCTTTTTTACTGTTTTTGAGATAATGATCTCATTCTTTCCATTGACTACAGATGGAAATCATAGCAAGGAGAGATGCTCTGGGGTATACCAGATGAACTCAAGGCTTCTGACTCCAAGGGCTAGGTTCTATGCACTATTTTATACCAGTTTGTATTTCATAATTAATAAGTTTTAGTGCTGAATCACATAAGATACTAGAAGTTGAACCAATAAATAATGCCATTAGCTTATAGCCTCTCTGCTAGCATGTGGCCTTCTCACAGAAACAAATAAAAAGCAAAAACAAACAAACAGCAATATAGAAAGAGGAAAGGTGAAGACCTCAAAAGGCTAAACATTGTTATTCTTAATTTTCCTTTTAAAATCCAGATTGGCCCTTTCATCATAATTGTATTGCATCCTGCTGGCAGAAAGGAATGAGATTTACTATGCTATGCAAATGATAGCAGGTTAGCCACAGTTTATCAAGCTTTGGGAACATTATGCCTTTTCTTTCCTAGATCCTCTTTTATCCTGAAAATATCTTTTGGATTAAAAAATCTCATTCAATAGATGTATTTTTCAATATAAAAATCTAAGCTATCAAAGTACTAAAAGAAAACATTGGCAAATCCTTTCATAATCTTGGCATGGGGAAGGACTGTCTACCTGACTCAGTATCTAGAAGCCATAATAGAAAAGATTGGTAAATCTGATTATATTAAAAGCAAACTTCTGTATGGCAAAAAATATATATACATCATACGCAAAGTAATTTAAAAAAAGGCAAACTGGGAAAAATATTTGCAACACATATAGAAAAAAGAACTATCTCCTTAATGTATAAATAGCAAGACATCAATAAGAAAAGACCAAGAACCCAATCAAAAGAAAAGACAAAAGATGAACAGACACCTAATAAAAAAACAAACACCAAAATCATTAAACATATCAAAAGATGCTTGGCATCACTCATAATAAGGAAAAGGCCAACTGAAAATACAGTGAGATATCATCTTTTACCTATACAACTGGCAAAAATCCAAAGTTTGAAGAAACACTACTTTGTTGAGGCTGGGAGTAAAAAGGCACTTTCATATATTGCCAATGGGAGTAGTCAGTAATACAAATGCTGTTGAGATCCATTTGGCAAAGTTTCTCAAAATTTAAGATGCATGTAAACCTTTGACCAACAATTTTGCTTCTGAGAATTTATCCTGCAGAAAATCTGCACATCTATGAAATGATTTATGTACAAGGTTGTTCACTGGAGCATTGTTTGAAATGACAAAAATTGTTTATAAATAGGAACTGGTAGAATAAACTATGATACATTTACATAATGGAATACTGTGCAACTGAATAAAAGATTAATGTAGCTCTCTATGTACTGCTATGAAAAGATCTCCAAGATATACTGGAGAATGCAAGATTGAAAACTGCGTTGAAAATGCAGTGAAAAATGTGAGATTGACTAATTCAAGAATAATATATAAAAGTGAAAATGAAAGTGTTCTTGTCATGATAAAATGGTTCTCTTGCTCCCCGATCTTTTAGCCACTGGTGTAGCCAACATTTGGGCAAATGTGGCCAGTATTTAGCATCACTGGGACTCCATCACCTTGAACCATAAAATGCTCTAGGTTCTTCCCTCCCTAGCTCTGTAGCATTCTTATGAAGTTATGATGTATGATGCTCCTTTGTAAGCTCAATGGAATTTTTAGTAAAATGTAAAATGTCATTAAATGTTTCAGCTATGAACTAGTTGGGAGAAATCCCATCTAAAAGCCTGGGGTGATTCCCCATATGTTCTACTTTCCACGTGTTGAGTGGAGAAGATCTGGTAATCCAGTTGATGATATATAAGAAGAAGAAAACACATTTCTCTAGGAATTTAAATGTATGAGATTATTGAAAATAATGAGCGTAACATATGCATTTGATAATATTTATCAAGATTCTAAAGTGCTCAGGTGATGGCTTCAGTAGCCATAAGATTATTAACATGAGGCAGAATATAGCATTAGGTTGATGATGTATGTTGAATACTTGGGGGTTCCTAAAGGAGAAGCCTATATAAACAGTGCATTATAATTAATAATAAATTTAATAGCAGCAGCCTACTTTTTGTGAAGTAATCAACACATTCATTCACTACTCAGAAATTATAGCATAAGTCCAACAAACTGTTTCTCCAAAGGTTTCCTCATATATGTAGTCAGAGTGCTATTTGGAACAAACTAGAGGTCACAGAAAAGAGCATGTGTTAAACTCCTAAATTTGATTTCCCATTTCCTTTGTTCCATTACCTTTTTGGTAAACAGATAACCAATGGGTTATCCATTCTGGGTAGAAATGTCTTCCTATGGGTTGTGTTATTTATTTCAGGCAATTATTTTAAAACAAGGAGGTAGGTAGGTAGGGAGTATTGATTGATTCATTCATTCATTCTTCATTAGTTAAACGCCCAGTACATTCTGGGTATTTTGCTAACATTAAAGATGTAAAGATAAAGGCTACAGTCCCTGCCCTGAAATATTTCAGTCTATTGGGGAGAAGGTAAAGTAACTATCCAAATAATTATAACATGGGGTGATGCCTGCTATAAATGAGTTAAACATAAATTACCATGGGAGAACAGAGGTGTGGGACCCTGACTTTTAATGAGGAGAGATGGGAAGGGTCACCAGGTAGAGGTGACAGAAAAAAAATTACAGGGCAAGGCAAAATATAGTCCATGCAGGGAACTGCAGGTGGTTCCAGACAGAGCTCTGGGTAGCACTTGGGAATATGCTACCCAGAGGTGGGTTGGGCTCACCCAGGCTGTGATGGAAGCACCACTTTAGATAAGGTGATCAGGGAAGGCTGAGGACATGAATGAAGAGAAAGAGTCAGCCATACAAAGCTCAGGGAGAAGAGCATTCCCAGCTGAGAACTGTACTTAGTGTACAGATAAGTCTATTCCCAGGAGTGGTTAGAGAGCTAGGGGCTCTGATTCCTGGTTGTCAGAGATGAGCAGAACTATTCCAAATACTATTCCCCTGACTATTATCTAATCTCTTTTGTTGTCTCTGGAACCATGGCTCTTTCCCATCAATGAATTCATTCAGTCCCTGTAATCAACTCTGATTAGTGTTGTTTAACATCAATCTTTTCTACTTTTTTTCAAAGAAAAATACCAATCAGTTCTGCACACCCTGCATGTTAAAAGCAGCACCTCTCCTGCTGACTTACCGTTCTCTTAATCAAAAGGGCAGGAGGAAGCAGTTGGGATTCACTTTTCTTTTTTTTCTTTCAAAGTACACAAATGTCAACTTCCTCAAGGATGTTTGGCATAGCGGAGTTCAGTCATGTTACGTACAAAGTCAGCTTGATCAAAAGGTTGCAGGCTGCCCACTGCTAAAATGGAGCGAGAAAAGGAAACCGAGGGCTTCTCTGAAGTGTGAATGAGTGCATAGGCCACTGTCACATGTGTATTTACACTGAGGACATGCTGAGCTGACAAGGGAGCTCAGGAAATGTAAACCTCTACTGCTACACTTCTCTATCTTCGCCTTCAAAACTCGAGCGGCACTTTCTTTTAATTTTCTACTTTTATTGTTGTAGTCAGCTAAGGGCTTTCCATTTAGCTTTGTAGCAAAGCCAAGTCATGGACATGTATGTGTATTTAAAGAATTTTTTTGACTACCAGTCCTCCAATGTTTAGCTGAAGAGTATTACCATCCTTGCCTCCATGGACTTGAAAGTGTTAGCATGGAGAACAGGCACTAGATTATTCATTCATTCACTCATACCTTCTCTTACTCTTTCAACAAGTCAGTATCCATGATGTGGTTGTCAATGTGACAAACCCTTGTCAACAGTTCCCATGGAAGACACTTCTAGCTGTCAAAAGAAGAAAATAAATTTTCCAAAAAGTTTATTATCTTAGATTAAATTGTAACTCAATTTGGTTTCAGAAATAGGTAACAAGTCTGTAAATAATACTTAACGGACATGTCTAAACCTGAACACACACTCCCATCAAGCGCAGAACTCATCATATATGGTCCCCAAACAAGGTTACAGAAGTTATTTAATATTCGTAACAATGTAGAGCTGGTATAGTTCACAAACAACATTTTGTGCAACCTCATCATTATTCTAATGTGAAAACTAAAGTGATGGAAGATATAAGGTCACATAGCTCTTAGCTTCAGCCAGAACTAGAACTCAAGCTCCAAATTCCTAATCTAAGGACTTTTATTTCATGATATGACCATTTATTAGGTAGGGATGAGGGGTGGGGAAGAGGGGAATACAAAGTCTTAAGGTCATTGATATGGAGGGACAAGGAGAGACAAGAGATGCTTAAAAATCATTGGTATAAAGAAAGGCTCTTCTTTTACTCTCTTGAAATGCCTCTGAAATCTTGGGAAGAACATAGGAGAAGTGTACATATAAAATCATCAGTCCCCCTCTTTATATGTTCTAAAAAAACCTCTTAGAGCAGTATTCCCTGACTTCCCTGATCTTAACAATCAACTAGTTTCCTTGTTTCAGATACAAATGCCAAGGTCACTCCATGGAAGTTTATGATTCTCTAGGTCTGGTGGCAGGAGGGAGGACCCAGACAAGTGTATATTTCACGTGTAACCCTGATGATTCTTAGCATCAGGGATGTTTGGGAAACACTGTCCTAGAGAAACCTTTGCCACAGAATCTAGAAAATTCTTTGTTCCTAATGAATTGCCCCATTTCAGCATTTCTGTTGTGCCTTTTAAGTAGGTGCAGACTCTCATAGCAAGCCATGAACTTACATGTTCATTTAACACGACTTTGATACACATACTGAGTTTTAGGGCTTTTAGTGATAGCAAAAGGTCAAATGGGGTTCTTACCTAGCTCACTTTCACAGAAGCAGCAACCTATAACTCCTAATTACCAATCCCTAATTTATATTTTAAAAGCCTTTGCTCAGGCAACATACTTTAATTAAATACAGGATTCCTTTTTTCCATTTTCATTTCACTGTCTGTTGATCTAGTTGATCAAATTACTAATTTCTACCCTACTGAAGATGATCTTCAGAAAAATCAGTTTGCCTTTGTTGCATAGTAGAGATATTAAGAAGAATAATAAAAGGAAAGCATATCAAATAAAAATAACTAGGAAAAGGAAGCTCTACCTTTGAACCCAGTCCATCTCCTATTCAATGAAATATCTGTCTTATACCTTTTTGACATATAGAAATAAGCCCTTTTCACATCATCTCACCTCTCTTTGACAAGACAGTCTCTTTCTTTCCAAATTCTGTCTGAGACAAAACTCTCCTGCTTTGCCACCTACCTTTTAGAAAGGCAAAATCAGGAAGCGCTGTCTCAGATGAGCTCACTTCTTGTATCTTTCAGTCAGACTTTTACTAAATGGATACTACACAAACCAACCAAAAAACAAAAATACTCCT